>NC_056725.1:1726247055-1726470818 GCF_019279795.1 Protopterus annectens
GGTTAGGTTGTCATGCTTATGACCTGCTGGCATTCAAAACATAGATTCATGTTAGATTGTCAAGCGTTTGACCTACTGACCTTCAAGAAGCTTGATGTATAGCTGAACAACTGAATAATGCTAAAAAACTGTTCAAACTAGAGAATGACCATAAAAAAATCAAGATTTTCAGTTAATAAGAAATCACAAAATAATGTGAACTACAGTGTGAAATACAATGTATAGCTGAACAGGTTAACTGATTCCTTCTATTTGTAAGGGGAATAATATCAAAATCTTGGAAGGTGTTCTGTAATATATGCCATATTCTTTTTTGTCACTTATCTGTTAACCAGTGAAGTAGAATGGCCTTAGGGCCCTTTTCAGCCACACTCCAGCAGTTACATAAAAGTTACAAAGTAAAACGTGGTTGCATATAGTTATATAGGTAGGAGATATATCATAATTAGTATTTTAAAGGACAGCAGAGCATTAAATAACATCAATAAGAACTCAAGAAAGAATGGAAGAACAAGCACAAATGTGTATACATTCTGAATGCATAAATAAGCAAATAGTTGTATTAACAGAAAACTATATGCAGAGAGTTTTATTTTCAGGTATTGTTAGATTTGTTGTTATCTCTTCATAATGTAATATTTAGTTTAGGACAGAATGATGACTCAGTCTTGGCATAGTTAGTTTGTGTTATTATTATTTAATTTTAGTATTAGGCTCCCCGATTCTGTTGTTAGTTACTCTAGAGCTACATTCCATGGACAGGCTTTCAAACAGAACTGGATCTGACATTACTTTATAGATAGGACTGAGGTCACCTCCTAGGAACCTGTAAAATATAGCACATAATGACAATTTTTAAAGCCTTTCTGAATAGTTTGTTCTCTGATCCTATGATTCTTCAAATTAGGAATTGTGCATTTTTGAAGTTCAAGTGACTCATATGAAGGGTACAGAATGCAGCATTGTATTCAGATCAGTAATGGATGTGCTCATTGAAATGTAAAACAGTGATCTCCCTGTAGTTACTAGGCCTGTCCTTTAGAAGAATTTGATGTTGCTACAGAATATGCTTTTCCTAATTTGGTAGGTATGTACTTGTTGGCATAGTGATTAAGATGTTTACCTTGCAAACACAAGGTGCAGGGTTTGATTTTCACATTGGGTGATTGGCCAGGCTTAAAATGGCTCACAAGGGCAGTTAGCCTAGTACTAATCTATGACCCTCTTCATGAGCAACCTTAATGAGTGGATGGGAAACCACAAATTTGTCCCAGATGTTCCACCTGTGTCCCTCATTGACAGGGGCAAGACATGCTGACAGGTTTCTTTTTGGAGGATAAACTCTTTTTGCTAGGCTTGTAAGGGCTCCAGGGTTATTAGCCTAGTAACCTCCTATGAAATAAAATCATCTGCTGTTATCACTAGATTTTTAAAGATGGTGTCATAGTTTATACTTTGGCCATTTATTTTCTAATTATAATATCTTACACAATCCAGCCCATCCAATCCAGTCAGAGAACTGGCAACCATAGGCATTAGTTGCTCGGCACCTTTAAGGGTCTCTTAGGCTCTGAGACGCCTTCCCTTACTCCCATAATGTACCTCAACTCCTCTTCTCTGCAGCCGTCACTTGCCATGTGGAAAGCTTGTATTTCAGGGTCCTCCCATGCTCACAGCACAATGTATTTCTAATCATTTCTTCACTGTTGTTGAAAGTTAGTGGTTGTGTTCCAGTTTGAATCTTTAGTTTGCATTAGAGATAACCTCTTAATTATTTCTGCTGATTGCTGTTTGGCTTAATGGGCTAGTAATTAATGTTAGCTTCTCTTCCTGTACTCCCATCACCATTTTATGGACAAAGTTAGTGAGCTGATGCTTTTTTATGGATTTTCAGGCATTCTGGTTGAAAATTGGAGATAGTTTAACAGAAGATGCTGATTGTTGATGTTCTTCGTGTTTCACTGTTGCAGTCATAACTGTAGGGTGCTCAGAATCCCAAAGTTCGGGGCTGTATAAGTTACACTTACCCTGGCGTCGCAGCGGCAGTACAGCCTCCCCTCCGGCGCCATCTTCTCCAGTCTTTCTTCTAATTATTTTGTGCAGGCTTCAATATAGAAGATGTAGTCAGGACACTACGGAGTTCAAAAGAAAAAGAGGCAAAAGACAGGACAGAGAGGTCAAACAGGAGGACGTTACAGCTGGAGCCAGCGTCGGTTCCATCAAGGCCCACTATTTTAACTGGAGGACGTCTTGCCAAGCGTCAGATTCCCGCGACGCTCGGAACGGTGCAGGGAACAGCCAGGTTGGGGGGTTTTCAGGCCTACTCACATCACTATAGTTCCAGCCAGCCTAAGTTCCAGCTCATTTCCCTTCTGACAACAAAAACAGACATAAAGCAATTATTGAGGCTTATGACAATGATAGGGGTTCCCTCCCCCTCCTGAGAAAAGCGACAGGATGTTACCTGACTGGACTTCCTGCTTCTCTGACTTATCTCTCTTCTTTCCTCTTCTCCTCTAGATTAAGACCTTCCTTATCCTTATGAGGATTGGCTGAGGAGATTTACTACCCCTCCCTCTCCGCCTGAGGATTTTTCTTTGGGAAACCTTGCATGAGATGAGGGAACATTTTTGGGGGGGGAAGGACAGGTCATTTCTGAGAAAAGAAAGAAGAGGCTTAATTTCTCTTTCTTTCCATTTTCTTCCCCTTAGCTATCCTCCCCCTTTTTTGACATTTGTAGATGATGCTTTTTCTGGACACTTTTTCCCTGCCTGATTCCATCCTCTAGATTCCTTTGATAGGATGACTATTTTTTATGGTTCGACTCTCATTTATTTTCTTATAAAAACTATTCTCTACTTGACCTAATTTAAAAAAGCTCTTCACAGGGCTCTAAGCTTGCTACTTTGCCTAAGATTCTGGGAGTTATAGCTGATTCCTTATTTTTTTTTAGGTGGGAAAAAAAAAATATTATCTACTTCCCTCAATGTTTTGTAAGCATTGTTGCTTGTTTTTTTGTTTAAATATCAAGTTTTTCTTTCAATTGTTTTAAAGTTTTTGCTTGTCCCAGCTTGCTTCCTTCCTGCTTTGCTTGAAGGGATGTGAACTTCAGGATGGATGCAGAGGAGCTGTGCTGTCTGTTACATGGTGCTTCGATGCTTTGATTGTTTCTTTGCAGATGCTTTCTACAGCTGGCTTTGCACTTAGAGAGTATTACCTGAACTGGTTGCAAGTGAAAAATTTTTTGCAAGGAACTGTTTTTGGCTAAGTGTATTTAGGATCTTTCTTGATGTTCTTTTGCTGGGAGCTGAAAAGAAAGGCTGAGGAAAATATTAAAAAAAGGAAAAAAAGGCAAAGAACTCCAAAGCCTCCTTCAGCCTTCCAGGCCTTGCCTCCTAGATTTTGTGGTCTCCTCCCCACGCCTTTTTCTTTGAGGTTCCAAGCTCCAGAGGTCTCAAGAGGGGAGGCGCCCAGGCCAGGCCTCTTACAGATCTGCAGGCTAGACAGAAGATGGCTTCACAGAGGTCCTAGAAGGACAGATCCAATCAAGAAAGCAACCCCAATGACTCTTCAACTCTCATCTTGGCTGGGACCTGGACACCACCCCCTTCCTCTCTGTCTAGAAAAATTGGACTTTTTCTTTTTACAGACATGACCGATGACAATTGGACTCTGGGTGGAAATTGGACAATTACCATTTCACTTTCAAATTCCACTTTGCCACTTAAGGGATCTGCCAAAATGGGCAGACAAGCCAAAACATCAATGGTCAGAGGCCTTTCAGATCTGGAGAGCCATTCCATAGGGCCGAGCCATACTAAGGGAAAAGGGGAAAGGGGGAGACTGGTTATTATTCCCGTTCAAACAAGAAAACAAAAAAACAAAAACTTCTCTTTTGGACACCACCTTGACCTTTCTGTGTTAAACAAATTCAAGATGCTTGCAGCAGCTCAGCTAATTGCACGCCAACTCAGGCTCTCTGCCTGGATTGACATTGGAGACAAAAACTTTTTTTAAGGATTCCTATTTACATATGCCATCGAGCAGAATTCCTCAGGAATTAGGCAGGTTCGAGGGCAGTTCGAGGTTCTTTCAATTTCTGTTCTTCTACTTTATCTTTCAGAGTCTTCACCAAGTGCCTGGCTCCAGTAGTGGCTTACAGCAGACTCTCAGAGACTCAGATTGATCCAGATTTGGACACTTGGGAGACAGGCAAGTATTTCAGCAGACAGCAAAAGATCTCTGCCTTGGACTCTGTTCTCTTCTCCGTCCCTCTCTCCTACTTGGGATTCTCAGTGAAAATGAAAAGATTGATATTTTCCCAACAAAACAAATGGTATTCTTCTTTAAATTAAATACAACAAAGAGGAGAAAAACAAACTCAAACAAAAAAGAGCTCTTTCACTTTTTCTAACCAACCTAACTCTATCTCTCTCTCTCTGCAGGAAATGGAGAAATTCCCTGCAGGCTCTGGGCTATTCCTGTTTAATCTGTTGCGCCAAACGCAACATGAAGACTTCAAGCAAGTAGCTTCAATGGTATCTGAGGTCACAGCATTACCAATGCATCTATCTTCTGATTTCTCTGATTCCCCCTGCCCCTGAGTTCCTCCTGGAGTTCCTCCAGTGGTCACACTTTAAACTTAAGAAAAACCAACCGCCTTTCCTCAACCTACTCAAATCCCAACCACGGACTGATTATTATGTGGGGAGTGGGGAGCACACTTTCTTGACAGTGCCAGAACCTGGAGAAAGGACCATCTTCACTGGCACATCAATCTGAAGGAAGAACCTTTTTAACCTCTCAGACAACAAAACACAGACAACACCGGGTCATCAACAACAACAAGCAGGGGGGTTCATATTACCCCCCTTTGCAGACTAGCTATGGTTTTATGGGACACAGCTCTCAAATTTGAATCTACATCTCCCAGCTCACCCCATTCCAGGGAAACAGAATATTCAACAGGATTATTGCAGTTTGGGATGTCCCCAGATAGATCTGTTTGCATCCCATCTCAATCAACCTCAAACCACCACAGCCCTGGAGAGGGATGCCCTGTCCTCCTGCTGGAGCCTTTCATACTATGCCTTCCCTCCTCTTCCTCACTGCCTCGGGTATTACTGAAGATAAAGTTCCTCATCTTGATTGCTCCAAATTGGCCTCTACAGTTTCCACTGAACCCTTAAGCTTTTGTCCCAGCATCAGGCCCAAACAAGTTTTGGATGTTCTTTTGAAGCTAGCGGGCTAGTACTAGGGAAATCCTATGCCTCTAAATGGAAGAGGTTTTGTATTTGGATGCAGGACGAGGGCTCGGATCCTCAGGTACCTGATCTCTAACTTTTATCTAAGGACTTTCCTTTTCTTCCATTAAGATTCATGCTTCTGCTATCTCTGCGCATTTCAGTTCTGATCCTCCTGTTTTTCTCATCCTTTGGTGAAGCAGTTCTTGAGAGGGGCTAAAAAAATGCGGGCCCCAAGGACCCCTCCTGTCCCTGCCTGGGATCTTAATTATGTTTTAGAAAACTTACTTTTGCCTCCTTTTGAGCCTGCTGCATCTTCAGATATTAAGTTTATTAGCATTGACCTCTGCCAGAAGGGTCTCAGAGTTGCAAGCTCTCATGGCTGTGGAACCATACCTTATTTTCCATCAGGACAGAGTATCCTTGAGGACCAATCCTACTTTCATGCCTAAGGGGATTTTAAAAAGGGCTAAAAAAAGACAAGACAATTCTTCCTACTTTTTCCAAATCCCTCAAAATAAAGGGGAAAAGGATTTTGCATTCATTAGAGATGCACACAGACAGTTGATTTTACCTGGACAAGACTAAAGATTTCAGAAAGTCTAATCAATTGTTTGTTTCTTTTGCCTCCAGTTCTCTTGGAAAACCTATTTCTAAACAAACTATTTCCAAATGGATTGCTTATGGAATCAGATTTAAGTCATTCTACTAGAGCAGCTGCCACTTCTACAGCTTTCCTCAGAGAGTCCCCTGAAAGGGATATCTGGAAGCTGCCACTTGGAGTTCTTATCTAAAGCCTCCTCCCTTTTACACTGCTTTGGGATTCCCTACAGTTTATGACTGCACAGTTGAAACAAAGAAGAACATAGTACAGTTGTTGTGTACTACCATAAATGATGATGATGTTCGTCTGTGTCTTCACTTCGAGCCTCCCCTCCCCTCCTATCCCTCTGTTTGATTTGTTGGGGACTTCTGACATCTAGGGGCTGAAAGCTGTGGCGCTACAGGCTGGCTATGTGCCAGGCGACATCAGAGGTACTAACCTATACAGCCGGCTTGGACCCAGACTTTGGGATTTTCTGGCCCGACCTCGGGCTGCCTGCCGGCAGGAGCACCCTACAGTTATGACTGCAACAGTGAAGACACTCGAACATCTACATTTATGGTAGGTGTACACAACTGTACTTTTTTCATTAGGTGGTTTTATTTGTTGATTTTGGGTGGCTGTTTTTGGCTTAAGTGTTTTTTTAGTAAAGATGGACATGGGTAAACCTCCTGGATTAAAAAATTGTAGTAAATATGTTCACAAAATTCCCTCCAGGATATTTATTCTGTTTGTGTGGTGTGCCATTGTTGACCACCTTGATGTTCCATGTACCATATGCACAAAGTTTGTTTCTAGGATCCTACAGGAGCACACAAAATCATGTAATCCTAAAGGGACTCTTGCATGCTAACCAGCCCCCCCCCCCACCGCCAGATGAGACAGGAAGAAAGAAAAGCAAAGGGTTGCGGATTCTATCCGCAAACTCTCCTTCTAAATTGTCTTAATGAAGTAGAGCAATGGGCTTGACTTCAGCCCAGGTGACTAGATTCAGTTAGTGGCCTTGGCATTGGAGGATCTAGATGAGGGAGGAGTGAAGGGGCATGACTCATTCTCCTTCCTAGGTGATGCAGTTTCCTTTGTGAGGACTGGGAAAACCGCCATGAAGTGCTTTAGGGGGAGTGATAGAGCTGCTTGGAAGGAGCACCCCTTGTAGGAGATGGCCTCTGTGGTCAACCCATTGAACTGTTCCTTCTTAGTACTTTGCTGTGTATGGGAAATAAGGTTTAAGAGAAGGATCTGAAATCACCACTAGTGGCTATGTTAACACAGATCTCTCCCAGATGACCCTTGCCTTGGTAATGGGAAACTGACAGATTGACCAGGAGGGGGCTGGTAATCAACAGACATTTGAGTCATAAAAGTGTAAAAAAAAAAAAAAAAACATTCCCCATCTAAAGTACCCAGAATGGAATCCCTCTTCCGAAGAAGCTTCTGGAAGTGTCAGGCCCATGCACAAGGGATTAAGGGGCTGCTAAGGTAGTTTTACAAACAGAGATGTCTGTCATCCGAGATCCTCCCAGGAAATGTTTGAGTAGTTTTTCTTCAGAACATGAATTATCTAAATATTTGGATTCAAGACCATTTTCATTAGCCTCAGTCAGGTCCCTTTGGTCTTTCTCTCCAGCTCCTCTTTTCATGTTGACTGGAAAAAGATGAGGGTGGAGATCAAAACTCAGCTTGAAATGGACATCCTGTCTTCCCTGTTCATGTTGATGGTAACAAGATTAGGTCCTTTTCCCTCTACTTCAGTTGATCCTTCCCCAGGCACTGCACTAGCACTGGACATGTCAGAGATATTGTTCTAAAACGGACTCCCAGGTCCTCACCAATGCCAACATCTGTTTCAATAGTGCCTGTTCACTCAGTGCTGGTGACTTTGTCACAAGCCAGTGGGGCTGAGGTCTTTGTTGAGAGGTCACTATGGATTTTTGTGGTGATAGCCTTGACACCACTATCAGTGTTGACTGTATCAACCATCAAAATGTTGCTGCCTATGTCTTCCTTGACACTGATGTCAACCTCAGTACCATAAATTGTTCAGATCCTTTCAAAAGTAATTGGCTAGGCTTAAAATGGCCCACAAGGGCAGTTAGCCTAGCACTAATCTATGAACCTATAAAAGAGTTTCCTTTGGAGACAAAGACTTTAGAGCAGTTGATTATTTTATTGCTGAGTTTTTTGATGTCAGCAGCTGAAAGGTAGAACTCAGTTCATTAAAGGATACCACAGAAGAGACAGCAGTGGTCATAAGTCCACATAGTGATATCCATCGACTTAAAGACTTTGGTTAAATCGTCTTACCCCCAAGGAAGGCACAGAAGTATAACACCTCTGCAGGGAACAAGCAGTGTCTGGCATGTATCCCTCCTCTTCCTCCCACCTGGATGATGCCTCTTTAAGTATCCAAGTGTGAGCAGGAAGAGAAGATGCAAGAGGATGCACCCGGAGTTCTCTACAGAGATCCCTTCCCTAGATACAGGTTTGGATGAAGGGAAGGACATTCCCTCTTCTCCTCTCGATGACCCTAGAGTTGGGGAGACCCTCAAGCTGATTCATCAGAGTGATTTTTAGCCTGCAGTCCTGCACAGCACTTTCTGCTGTCTACATCTTGGGTGGTTCCCTTACAAACCACATAATTTCATTGGTCTTGCAGTGGGATTGGCAAGAACCCAGTGTGATAGAACCTCTTACAAGGAGACCAGGCAAGATCCTCTGGCCTCCCAAAGATAATCAGTGATGGAGTAACATGCTAGTAGCCAACATTATGTTACTCTAACATGCTTTACCCAACTCCATTGTGGTAACTGCAGACTTCAAAAAGAGTCCTCTGAAGAGAGCCCAGCAATCCACCAAACTGACAAGAGTCTTAGGCTTTGGACTGCTGTAGCAAATGTTTTTACTCATCAGTGACATTTACCGTTAGGGCCATTAATTCCCTGATGCATATAGTAAGGTTTCAGTTTGATGTAGTGGAGACGGACGTCGAAACACTAAACAAGCTGCCTCATGGGACACTGCTGTATAAACTGATTTCCAAGATGTCAGCTTTAAATAATGTTTCAACTCTCTCTACACTGCCATGGATGGAGTAGTGCATACTTATGGGTTAGGTATGTATATGAAACGCCATGCTTGGTTCAGAGACTGTTCTTTTATTGACAGTTTCAGTGCATATTCCATCTCCATTGTTTTCATTGTTGTTATCTTCATTGTTTGGGCCTCAGGTAAAGGATAAGGCATCTGACTTCAGATTAAAAAAGTGTAGGTTTGAGTCTTGCCATATTTATTCAGACACACAGTTGCACTTTAGTCTGGCAGTTGCACAGAAGATTAAGAATACAAACTGTTAACAAGCTACTTCCTGTAGTACAGGGTTTGATTACCTCAGCCATCAGTTGCCAGCTGTGTGAACTTGATACTTAACCAGACAGTACTGTGGCGAAATTGGAAATTTGGACTAGATTAATTGATGGTCTCCTTGACTGCATGCCTAGTAGCATGCCTAGTAACTAACAATGAAACAGTCTAACCCCTTGATATCCTGACTGAGTCACTATTGCAGTATTCTTTACAGCTGGTTGTAGCTCACTGACGTCTAGCTGGGGTACCAAAGCTTTATCTCTGTATGTCTGGGTGATGGCCTCAGATTGTAGCTGTCGGGATATAAGCATATATGTACATACGAAATCCTCAAACTATCTTGCAAACAGTCCGAATGTAGGTCATTGCACCCAATGGACTGTAATCATTTGGTTGCCTAGGTACCATTGCTTCGCTTGTCAGATCATATTAGTGCCCCACTGGGGAAGATTCTAATTTCTTGTCTGTTTTGCTAGTAATTGTTAAGATGTCAGCTAGGAGGGGTAGACGTGAATGCCGTAAACAAATACTGTGCAAAGACTTATGCACTAAGTACCTATCCTGTCTAGTCCCGAACACAACTACAAATCCCATTCCATCTGCCATGCTTTCAATCCAAAAACTCTCTTGTCAAGGCTGTCCACCATTAATACCTTTCTTGAGACTCAATGTCTAAAATGCTTTGGCCCAATCCACTATGTTGGAAGGACCACACGTAAACCTCCCACCTAAGAGAAAGCTTAAGAGAGCAAGAGAGCATTCTCCAGCTGTCATCTTGGAATCAGACATACCTGCCACAGTGGTCAAGCCCATGGTACCCTCTACTGTGACCAAGCCAGAAGCTGATATGGCTCCTGAGGCCTTGCAGATGATGGAGTTCTTAGAAGAACTTTGAATCATTGTATCAGAGGGCCTTTGAGTAATTCCTCAGATCCTTGTGTGGGAAGTGATCCCGGAACCCTGTAGAAATGCTCCAAGGTTTAGAACCTCCTAAGCTTATTCAGGTGCACGTCACCCCTAATAAGGAAAAAACAAAAACTTAAACACTTGACATCCTCTATTGCATACAGGGAAAAAGAACAGTTTGATCTTTCTCAGGAGCTTTTCAAGCCAAGCATGTCTCTAATGCTTACTTCCTTTGTGACCTCTCAAACCACTCCATATTAGCGGACCTTAGATTCCTCTCCTTCTGATGAGGAATTGGATGGGGATTCAGATATTTCCCTGGATTATTCATCCCATTTACATTCCGTAGAACAGATTTCATCAGATGAGGGAGATTCACTCTTTCCAGACTAGCCCCCCCCCCCCAAAGAGGCCTTCTTTGCAGAAACCTTACAGAGCATGATGAATCATTTTGAATGGCAGTCCATACAGGAGTCTAAGGTGCAAAAGAGATACTACAATTTATTGGAAATGTACACCACTCCTCCAGTCTCCCTGTGCTTGAGGCTTACTTGGATGCCTTTCAGGCCAATTCTTTGGCTTCAGATTCTCACCTCCTTACTCAAGTATCTCTATAAACGTCCTGTGGCAGACCCAGCTGCAGTTTCCTTGGCTTCAGTCAAACCTTCCAAGTTGCTTGCAGTGACAAAGACAGTAGAGCAGTGGACAGGTGGGGTAAGAAACTGTATACTAACTCCACCCGAACCTTTAGGTTCATAGGTTCATAGGTTCATACTAGGCTATCTGCCCTAGGGCATTTATAAGCCTAGCCAGAGTGTGTGTGGCTTTCACCACCACTTAGGATGAGAATACTATACCCATTAGTTTGCTGTGCCTATGTCCAGCAGTGATACAGAGATGATTCCCGGGGTAAACCTACGATCTCCCATCCACTCGTCAAGATTTCTCTTGAACAGAGTCAGTGAGGGGCTCTGCCTCACATGGACTGGGATTCTGTTCCATAGTGTAGGGAGTCTCTGGGTGATGAATCTGTCCCTCCAGCACATCCTATTTATATCCGTGTTGAGGTTTAAGTCTCTTGCTCTCATGGCTCTGGTGGATTTGGATTTTTGAGGTGGAGCATGTCCATTAATTCGGGTTGGACATGGCCTTGTATGTCAGGCACAGATCACCTCTGAGCAGACGGTATGCGACTGAATAGAGCTGGAGTTTCTTCAGTCGGGCATCGTATGACATATGTTTGAGCCCCTTTATCCTTTTGGTGAGGAACTTTTGGGGTCTTTCCAACTGCTGCAGGTGTCGGGTAAGGTACATTCAATGGGGCGTTGTACTCAATCATTGGTCTGATAAGTGAAGAGTACAGGGGTACAATGACCTCTCCTGATCTGGATGTGAATCCCTTCATGATCAGGTGGGCAATGTAGAAGGTCTTCCTAACCACTTTGGCAATGTGAGTGTCAAAAGAGAGGTTACTGTCAACTTGGGTCCCCAGGTCCCTGATAACTTCTTCCGTGTTTAATGGATTACCACCTATGTGGTAATTAGGGGTTACCTTGTTTTTCCCAAAGGGTATGACTACACATTTTTTGGCATTTAGCTTAAGGCCATGGCTCTGGCACCAGTTATCCATTTCTATGAGACCTTTCTGGAGGATGTCTGTGTCTGATGGAGTGTCAATTGTGCCCAGTTTGCAGTCATCTGCAAATTTTGTCAGCCACAAATCCCCTATGTTTGCCTGCACTTCAGAAAAATAAATGCCGAACAAGAGGGGGCCCAGGACTGAGCCCTGTGGGACACCGCTCGTGACCGGCTTAGAGTCTGACATGGCACCAGCAACTCTAACCCTGTGTGTTCTGTCCTTGAGCCAGTTTGCAACCCATCTTGTGACATATGGGTTTGCATCTAAGCTGGTGAGCTTTTCTATGATGCCCGAGTGGGGTATTGTGTTGAACGCTTTTGCTAGGTCAAGGTAGGCTGTGTGAACTGCCTTACCCTCATCAATGGCCTTAGTGACTGTTTCAAAAACGTCAACCAAGTTCAAGAGGCAGGATCTGCCCTTGACAAAGCCAAATTGGGTAGGATCCAGTGTCTGTAGGTCCCCAATGTCTTTATTTATGAGTTCCATTATGATCCTCTCCATAGCTTTGCAGACAAGGCTCGTCAAGCTTATGGGGCGGTAATTTCCAGGGTCCGTAGAAGCACCGCCTTTGTGGAGTGGGACCACAGTTGCCGTACGCCATTCTTTGGGTACGTATCCTGTAGTAAGGCTAAGATTAAACAGCAGCCTTATGTGTGGGTTTAGTTCCTCATTGAGTTCATGTAGCACACAGCCGGGGACACCGTCCGGTCCCATTGATGCTGTGTTTTTTGCTTTAGAAAGAGCAGCTCTCACCTGGGCATCTGAGATGTTTGGGAGGCTAGACTCTGGTGGGATAGATATTTCTCCTTTGGGGAGGGAGAGGAGAAATTTGCACTGAACCTGTCTGCCAGTATGTTGGCAATGTCTGTGGGTTCAGTGATTTTTTTATCATTTTGGACTAATTCTGAGCATATCTGGGAGTTTCCACCCAGGTTTCTACCATAGCTAAAGAAGGCTTTATGATTGTCTTTTGTGTCATTAGCGATTTTTCTCTCAAAGTTGGCCTTGGATGATTTTATGAGTGATCGTAGTTTTTTGCTAGTATTGATCTGAGATGCCTTCCCATTTAGGGATTTTGCTCTGTCATGTAGTAGCTTTCTCCTCTTGTTGTAGAGTTTGTTTATGGCTGGAGTCCACCAGACCGGGCCTGCCTTTGGTGGAAAGGGTCTTGATTTTATTAGGGATTGCTTGATCCATACATTCCTGGAGGTGCTCAGAGAAGGCATTTGTAAGGGTTTCAGCAGCGTGGGTTGTGGTTTCCACTGGCTCGGGGCCTTGAAGGATACCACTCCAGTCTTAAGAAGTGTGAAGTTTGCTTTTGAGAAGTTCTTCACTGTGGTCTTTTTGCTGGGGTGGGGGGATGTGGATCTCCAGTGAGATTAATTTATGGTCTGATCTCACCAATGAGGGATATACTTCCGTGTGGAGCATTTTGTCCCCATGTTTGTGATGATCAGGTCTAGTATATTTTCTCCTCTTGTGGGAATGGTGACTAGTTGTTCCATAGCATTTGAGTTTATGAACTCAAGGAACCTTTGGGCTAGGGTGTTGGGGCTTGAGTAATGTTCCCAGTCTATGTTTGGGTAGTTGAAGTCACCCAATATGATGGTGTTTGGAGAGACATTCATACTCTCCAGTGTCTTCAGGAAGGCTGTGTGGGTTTCCTGAGTTTGAGAAGGTGGTCTGTAGCATGTTACAAACTGTAGGGCAGTTTTACCTATGGTTAATTGCACCTGGATGGTCTCCGATGCTTCGTGCGTTGCCACTAACCTGGAGGTGTGGGTATCCTTTATGAATATGGATACTCCCTCCTTTTGTGGTTCGGTCCGGATTTTGGGGCCGGAACGCATGATATGAGGTATAACCTGATAGTGCTGGGGTGCTCTCAGGAGCCTTGAACCAGGTTTCAGTCACAGCACAGACATCGATGTTCTCCATACTGAGGAGGGCTTCGAAGGTGTGCATCTTGAGGTTTAGACTTCTGGCATTGAGCAGTATTACCCTTAGTTTTTCTCCATTTTTGTTTTCTAGGGCGGTAGGTTTATCATTTGAGCCTTGCCTAAAAAGGCACTATGGGGTGGCAAGAGCCTTTGCCAATATCCGAAGCCCAGGGTGACAGGTGCAAGCCATCCCTTGAAGCAGTGTGGCTTGTCAAGCATGTCATCCCAGGCAGACAGACATTGGATCCCCTTAGAATGACACCAGTAATTAAGCCAATTATTAAAGCTGATCATTTTGTCTCTGTATTGTGGCATCATTCTTGGTGAGGGTAGGATACTGCTCAGGGTCAGGGTCATACCGCCTGGGCTACATAATCTGAGAGCTCCTCTATGTCTCTTTTCATGTAGTCCAGGGAGGTACGTCTCAGGTCGTTCACACCGGCATGGACAATGACTGAGTCATACTTGTACTTGCTGTGGAGTGACCCGAGTGCTTGTGTTATGTGGCGGATTCTAGCGCCTGACAGGCAGCTTATTGTGATCTTTTCCTTGTTCAGTCTGGTGAGTGGGACGTCAGTGTGTCTGACTATGGAGTCACCTATAACAAGTGTGTCTGGCATTGTGTTTGGCCTTAAGGGCTGTGACTGTTTAGCACACTGACTTTGAGAACTGTGTGTTGCATGTCTTATGTCTTGAGGTGGCAGTTGCTTGGGTGTCTGCTTTGGAGGCCTCTGTAGTTTTGGTAGATTTTTGATCAGTGCCTCCGAGTATGTCTTTGTGTGTTTATGTGTTTGTTTTGCAGTTGTGATAGTTCTATGTGAAACTGGGTTTGTGGTGTGCGTGGTTTCCTTCTCCTCCTGTCTGGTCTTGCCAGTCCTGAGTTGAGAGAGCTCAGCCTCCACTCAAATGACCAAATATTTGCTCTCTGTGTTACAATCTTAAGCAAGACCATCATAGAGCCACAGACTCCAGACTCTAAATAGCTCATGCAGTCTTTAGTGGCCCAGGCTTCTCAAATAGCCAAGCACAGTATAATATGTAGCTGTAATGTGGATGCCTCTTCCAGGGCAGCTGCCACTGGTTCAGTGATTAGGCTGTATGCCTGACTACTGGGCCAACCTATCCCTGAAGATTTTAAATCTAAAATTTTAGACTGTCCCTTGGAGAGCAACCTCCTTTTTTTTCCCCCACAGGATTGCCAGTCTCTTTAAAGCTTTGCAGGAACATAGCAAGACTATGAAAGATTGCTGTCAAATCTTGCTGTCCACTGTTTCCAGGTACCACAGAAATTATCCAGCTAAATCCACTTCCTTCACCAAGAAAGATCATAGGACTCCTTATAGGCAAAGTAGAACTACCAAGAAATTATTTCCAGAAAAAATTCAGAGGGACACCCCTTTTGGGAAGCCTCAGTTCAGTAGCAGACCACTGTGACTACTCATCCCTTGACCTCATCCCCCCACACCCCACTCTCAAAAAGACATTCTCTTTCCTGTCTGAGAAAGAATAACCTCAGACAGGTGAGTCCTAAGCATTATCAAGGAAGGTTACTCCATGTCTTGGGAAATTAGTCCAACTCCAGGGGGGGGATTCCTACCCCTACTCCAGACGATCAGATGCATCTCATATAGCCCATCATGCAAGACTCACTGTCCCAGGGAATCACAGTAGTTGTTTCCCCATCCTGTTCAGGAAAGGGATTTTATTCCAGGTTTTTCCTGGTCCCCAGAAAGGAAGGTCCATTGGAGGACCATCCTGGATCTTTTCAGGCTAAACACCTTTCTGAGAGTGCCTGACTTCAAAATACCATCTCCTCATTCTGTTTTACCTTTTCCACTCCCTCAAACATTCCTAGTATCCTTAGACTTAAAAGATGTTTATCTTCATATCCCCATTTATCATTGCAGAAAATTTACCAGGTTCTATGCTGGGCCATCATATTTTCAGTTTACTGCTTTGCCCTTTGGTCTTTCTACAGCTCCAAGGGAATTCACAAAGTGTCTGGCTCCAGTAGTAGCTTTCTGCCACACTCAGGGCATTCAAAGTTTCCCATGCCAAAGCACCTTCATCACACAGTACAACTTTTGACTCTCCAGTGGTTCACCATCAACTACAAAAAATACCAGCTTGTCCCTTCCCAAGCTGATCTTCCTGGGATGTCATCTGGACATGTCTACCATGCATGCCTCAATTCCTCGAGAGAAGGTCATCTCACTA
Organism: Protopterus annectens; assembly: GCF_019279795.1. Classification (NCBI taxonomy): domain Eukaryota; kingdom Metazoa; phylum Chordata; order Ceratodontiformes; family Protopteridae; genus Protopterus; species Protopterus annectens. Next base: position 1,726,262,968 of record NC_056725.1, read on the forward strand.
GCCAACAAGTTGATGCTTCTTTCCAGCAAGAATCATTCCTCGGCCAGAGAAGCTGTCAGGTCTTGGGACTCATGGCTATCACCATTCCTATGCTGGTCCTTGCCTGATTACACATGAGGGTAATACAGTCGTCCCTGAAATAGATGTGGTTGCAGCACACGTACTCTCTCAGTACCAACATTCCCCTTCTTCCCTGCATCAAGAAGGAACTCATTTGGTGGAACAACCAGTTCACTCTCAACCCACATTTCGCATTCACTCCAGCCCCACACAACCAAGTCCTGTTCACAGATGCTTCAGACAAGGCATGGGGGCTTGGACAGGACAAGACAAACTAAGTCCCACGCAAGTACGGATAGACGCAAAGCCCAAAACACCAAATCTTCCAAGTATGCAAAACAGCCAGCAATCAAAGTCAGCTTCCAGACAGACTTTATAATATAAAGTCACAACATAATGGACCACTTACAAATAGGAATAACAAATCGCATACTGGTTTCGGCTAGTCAGCCTTCATCAGTTATGTGGGGCAAACCTCATGTCCTTTGAAGTTGAGAGTGTCTGAACACCTCAGTGAAATAAGATGTGCCAGGATTAGTAATGCTTTATACAAACATACTTTAAAACATGCCTCTGCACGTTTCATGTTCACTATTATTGATAGAATGGACTTTAAAACTACTAGTAAAGCTGGATGGCATTCACTGTTAATGCAAAAAGACCAAATGTGGATTATTAAATTAGGGACATTGTTTGCACCAAGGTTTAATGAGCAGTTGTGGTAATTGATTATGACCATTATTGGCTTATGGAATTGTATTTAAACTTAGTAAATTATGAAAGGTTTTATGCACTGATGAAGACTGAATAGCCAAAACAGGTATGCAATTTGTTATTCCTATTTGTTAGTGGTCCATTATGTTTTGACTTTATATTAAAGTCTGGTTGGAAGCTGACTGTTTTCTATACTTGGAAGACTTGAACAGGACACCACAGAGTTCAAGGGGAGTGACCATCCAATGTTCTCAAAGAACGCATTAACTTATAGGAAATTAGGGCACTTCTTCAGGCCCTACAGATTTTCTCACAGCTGTGGAAACCAGGCACTTTTCTGGTACACAAAAACAACACTATGGTGATGTGGTATGTAAAAAAACAGAGGTACAAATTTCTGTCCTCTCTGCAGGCTAGCAAAGGAGGTCTGGCACCTAGACTCACAAATGAACATTTCTCTTTCAGCAACATACATTCCCTGACTTGAGAATGTGTTGGAAGAATCTCTAAGCAGAGACTTGGGGGATCATCATGAATGGTCATTGAACACAGAAGTGTCCAAAGCTATCACTCTCAGATGGTGAACTTCTCAGATAGACCTGTTTTCCTCCTCTTAGCACTACTTGTTCCTTCTGTTCTGCACAAGGAACCCAACACCTTGACCCTGGAGGACTGATGCCTTCTGTTTCACATGGATGGGGAATTTCCTTTATGCGTATCCATCTAAACATATGCTCCAAAGGCCCCTCCTGAAGGTCCAGAAGGAATACCCAAAACTTCTACTATGACACCTGTCAGGCCAAGACAGCACTGGTTCCCACTCCTGCTTCACTTGTCAAAATGAAATATTTGGAGAATCCCTCCAAAACCAGATCTAATCACACAACAGAAAGGACAGCTCCTCTTTTAGGATGTTAATACTTATTTAACTCAACATTTCTTAAGAGATCAGTTTTTCTTGTAGTGAAGCCCATAGCAGAAGCAGTTCACAAGTGTGACAGTCGGTTGCTACCAGAGTTTTGATTTACAGCTGAAAACGTCTAAAGCTAAGTACCCCATTGGGGATCCTTTTTTTCCTTGCACTAACCGATGTCTGAAAAAGTTAACAATTGTCTCACCTGTGGAAAGCAAATACCACACCGGGACTTACACTCATACTGCATCACTTGTTTAGGCCAGGATCACGACGTTCCCTGTTGCCGGTTCTGTGCCCTCTTTAATGTGAGAAACATTCATCATAAAGCTCTTATTGTAGCCAGGCATTTTTGTCTTCCATCTTCCCATTCCGAAGTGGCATTGACTCAGGGTTTGACATAGCTTTGTATGTTAGGCATAGATCGCCTCTGAGTAGGCAATATGCGACAGAGCCTGCATAGGGCATCTGTTTGAGGCTGGTAATCCTCTTTGTGAGGTATTTCTACAGCCTTTCCAGCTGTTGTAGATGTCTTGTGAGGTACATACCAAAAGGGGCATTGTACTCTATATTGAACTCACCTCTGCCCCAGTCAACCTTTCATAGACATTCTGCAGAAACTTAAGGATAAAGATAGAGACAGACCACACAAGGCCAAGCCATCTGACGATGCTACCGCTAAGCAGGTCATCAGTTCTCTGGAATTCAGTGAGGTGCTTTTGCAGCCCCTGATGCCCAATTCAATACTTTTGCAGGCCTCTACCTAGACACTTTTGGAGTCCGATATGCTGCAGAAATCTTCTTCGTCTTCCAAGCCTTTGGTTGTCACTGCCTAGGTTGGGTCCAGAGCCATGACACAGGCACTGACTTCTGAGGAGGCCTTTCACACTACTGATTCCAGACAAATAACGGCGTCTTCTCTTCTGACTACTGTTCCTCTGAGACCGAAGGATTCACTTAGGCCTAGAGGCAAGGCCATTCCCAGGAAAACTATCTCTAGCCACCATGTTACTATTGCTCCTCCTCCCCAAACTCAAATGCTTAAAATGGCAGAGGATCTTATCTCCCTTATTAGGGGTAGTCAGGCTACAACTTCTAAAAGGAAAAGAGACCTTTCTCCTGATATACTCACAGAACAGGATTCTGAGGAATCTGATTATTCAGAATTTGAAAAGGAACAACATCCTCTGACTGCTTAGGAGGATTCAGATGCAGAGGAATCCATTCCCTCTGCCTCACCACCAGAAGATCTTTCCTTTGGGCAAACCCTTCACACCCTCAGGGGACATTTCCACTGGGAATCCCAGGACTACCCTCAGTCTAAGAAAAGACTAAAAGAGTTTCTAGACCTGCCCCAGCACAGATCCTTGGTCATCCCTCCTATCTTAGAGGTGGTTGATGATGGTCTTCTAGGAACCTATTTTAACTCCTGATGCCCTCCCACCTGCTCCCAGAAAACCTGACAGGTATTACAGAGTACCAGATTCTCGCAAATACCTGTACAGAAATCCTGTTGCAGACCTGGTGGTCATTACACAGGGACCAAAAGGAGCTAACGCTAGTTCCACAAAGAATCCTTCTCATTCTGACACGGACTCCAGAGCTCTGGACAGATGGGGTAAAAAAAATATACACCTCTGCTACCTTGGCTGTTAGAGCTCTCCACTGTCAGTTCCACAAGTTAAAATATCAACAACACACTTTGGAACTGTTAAAACAAAACTTTTCTACCTATCCTGACTGTGCCAATTCAAAAGAGTTAGCAGATTTACTGCATTCTACTTGTCAAGTGGCTAAACACTTATTACACTGTGGATATGACGTCCTAGAAGCCTCTAGCAGGGCAGCAGTGTCAGGATCTGAAATTAGGAGACATACATGGTTGAAGGACCAACCTCTCCCTGATCATGTCAAATCTAAATCACTTGATCCACCTTTGGGTAAGGCCCACTTGTTTAGAGAAAAAGAAGAAGAGGTGCTTAAATAAATGGAAAACAAAGCAAAATCTGTGCAAACAGTAAAAGATTTCCTTCAGGTACAACCTCCTAGGTTCAGCAGGAATTTTCCCTCAAAACACTGGTCCTTTCCTGCACCTAGCAGACAGGGGCAAGGTAAGCCCCGCAGGGACAAATCATCTAGACTCCCACCCCAGGAACAGCAGAGAACCAAAGAGTGGACCACTTCCAGTCCAAAGTCATCCCTCTATGGCAAAAATTCTCAATGACTCCCTCTCTCCCCTCTAGGAGGAAGGCTCTCCCTCTGCAAAGAAAATTAGCTCTCTGTAACAAAGGACCAGTGGGTCTTAAAGATAATTTCTCATGGGATACAAATTCTCCTTCAGACTGCAAAGAAAAGCTCCTCAAGGACCTCTTCTTTTTCAAAACCCTCCTACCCTCCTTAGGGTACACCATCAATGAGAAGAAGTCAAAGCAAACACTCTCCAGGAAGATAATTTTCTTGGGAGCACTGCTGGACACAGCATCCGAAATGGCCTTCCTATCCCCAAAAAAGCAGAGCTTCTTGCCTCTCTATTTCATCCAGATGGCTTCCAGAATTCACCTCATTGCCAGGAAGTTCCTCCAAGTCATGGGGTACATGGCATCTTGCATCCTTCTAATTCCTCTGGCCAGGCATCACATGAGAAAACTTCAGTTGTACATAAAGAACTTATGGTATATAGGTAGGTACTAGGCTATTGGCCCTAGGGCCTATATAAGGCTAGCCAAATGGTACCCTGGCTTTTGCCACCCACGAAATTTTTTTTCCTCTGCCCCTGTCAAGCAGAGCCACAGAAGTGATCCCTGGGGTGAATTTCCTATCTCCCATCCAATCATCAAGAATTTTCTTGAAGAGTGTTAATGAGGAGCTGTGTTTGACATAGATGGGTAGTTTGTTCCAGAGTATGGAAAGTCTCTGGGACAGGAATCTATCCCTCCAGCATGTTCTCTTTATTGTGGTGACAAGGTTTAGGTCCCTAGAGCATGTAGCTCAGAGGGATTGGGATTTCTTTAAGTGTGGCATGTCCAATAGCTCAGGGTTTGACATAGCTTTGTATGTTAGGCATAGATCGACTCTGAGTAGGCAATATGCGACAGAATAAAGCTGGAGTTTTTTGAGATGGTCTGCATAGGGCATCTGTTTGAGGCTGGTAATCCTCTTTGTGAGGTATTTCTGCAGCCTTTCCAGTTGTTGTAGATGTCTTGTGAGGTACATACCAAAAGGGGCATTGTACTCTATAATGGGTCTAATTAGTGATGAGTAGAGAGGAACAATGACCTCTTTTTTTCCTGGATTAGAAACCTTTTGTGATGAGGTGTGCCACGTAGAAGGATTTCCTGACTACTGTGGTGATGTGATTATCAAAGGAGAGACTACTGTCCACCTGGGTCTCAAGGTCCCAAAAACTCTCAGCCTCTAGAGACCTCTCTCCCTCTGATCCACTATATAAGGCTGAGTTTCTCTGGTGGGCAAGGGTCTGTGCTCAGAACAAGGGTCTTACCTTCACCCTTTGCCCAACCGGGCGGACCATTACCACCAATGCCTCAGACACAGCTGGGGGCACTCACCTAGAAGGCAGGTGCACCCAAGGTCTTTGGGATACACAGCAACTTCCCTTACACATTAACCTGAAGGAAATGATGGCAGTACAATAGGCTCTGACTTCCTTCAAACCCCATCTCAAGCCTGGTGTTCTCCTTATCAAAACAGACAGCACCACAGTAATGTGGTACGTCGACAAACAGGGAAGGACCCAATCTTACCCTCTGTGCAGACTAGCCATGAATCTATGGCTAACAGCTATTTCCACACCTGATAGCCCAATACCTACCAGGGATCAAAAACACTCTGGCAGACCACAGAAACTTACTTGACCCCCACGAATGGTAGTTCCACAGAAAAATCTTTTCACAGATCACTCAGAAGTCAGGGACTCCAGAGGTGGAGCTCTTTGCTTCACACCTCAACCATCATCTAAAAAAATTTTGTAACAGGGAGTATCACCACCTAGCATGGAAGGTGGATGCATTGACCTTCCCCTGGAACACCCTCTTTGTGTACGCATTCCCTCCTATGCCTCTTATTCCAAAGGTACTGATCAAAACTAGGGAGGAGAGACCAAAAGCCATTCTCATTGCTCCAGATTGGCCCAGACAATATTGGTACCCCTTGCTGCGCAGCCTGACCTTACAGCATCCCAGGCAGCTTCCTCTGATCTCAGACCTCTTAACTCAGTTGGGGTGGGAAGATGCTGCACGCAGACTTGCAGACTCTCAAACTGTCAGCATAGCTAATACTGAAAAAGCAAACAAGGGGCCCCTGTTAAGCAAACAGGTCCTAGTTACATTATCACAGAGGCCAGAAGGCCCAGCACCAGAACATCTTATGCAGGAAAATGGAAAAGATTTTGCTCTTGGAGCCAGTCCAGAGGGGGCAGTACCTCACAACCTTCCATCCCTCTTATCCTTGACTACCTAGCTGAGCTATTTAATAGTGGCCTCTCCTTCTCCTCTATTAAAATCCATGCCTCATCCATCTCAGCTCATTTTGATACAGAACAGCCCCTGTTCTCCCATCCTTTGATTAAACAATTCCTCAGAGGGGCTTCTAATATCAGACCTCCCAGAAGGCCACCCACTCCAGCCTGGGACTTGAATTCTGTTTTGGAAAATCTTACTTTACCACCCTTCGAACCTGCTTCTTCAGTAGAACTAAGATTCCTCTCCTGGAAGACTGCTTTTCTCCTAGCTATCACCTCAGCCAGGAGAGTTTCAGAACTTCAGACACTGATGACCATTGACCCCTTCATCATCTTCCATGCAGACATGGTCTCCCTAAGGACTAATCTCTCCTTTATGCCTAAGGTGGTATCTAATGTAACTCTCAATCAGGCCATACATCTACCCACCTTCTTTCCTAACCCTCAAAACAAGAGGGAGAGAATTCTGCACTCACTAGACCTGCACAGACAGCTCAGATACTGTCTTGACTGTACCAAACCCTTCAGGAAAACAGACCAACTACTTGTCAGCTCTGCCCCAGGGGCAGAGGGGAAGCCCATTTCCAAACAAACCATTTCCAAATAGATATCACACTGTATCCATTTTGCTACAGATTGCATGGAACCCCCCCCCCCCAAAGTCTATCAGAACCCATTCCACTAGGGCAGCCTCCACTTCCACAGCATTCCTCAGAGGAGTTCCCACCAGGGACATCCTGGAAGCTGACCTGGACTTCGGTCCATGCCTTTACCAAGCATTACTACCTACCTCTATTTTAGGTTCATAGGTTCATAGGTTTATACTAGGCTATCTGCCCTAAGGCATTTATAAGCCTAGCCCAAAGTTATGTGGCTTACGCCACCCCTTATGTTAGAAATAATGTGCCCATTAGTTTGTTGTGCCTCTGTCCAGCAGTGACACAGAGATGATTCCCAAGGTAAACCTACGATCTCCCATCCACTGGTCAAGATTTCTAAGGCTAGGGCAGGGTTTGCCTCTGCAGTTCTGCAGGGCATGCTGACCCATTCCTAGGTCTCTTACTAAGCCTACCACCCCCTATCCTTAGCTTTGGGAATCCTTCCACACATGATGACTGCAACAGTGAAACATGAACATAATACAGTTGTGTACACTTACCATAAATGTAGATGTTTGAGTGCATTTACTGTTGCAGTCCTGCTTTCCTACCCTCCTTATCCCTTATATCTTCTTTTTTTAGGAGTTTCAAAAGGTGGCTTTTAGCCACCAGGGCCACTTTACCATATTTACTTGGGCCTCTGACGGGTTAGGGCAAGAAAAACTGATGTAATGGTGTCGGCTGCTCTCCTTTATAGTGCTGATGACCTGACAGCAGGCAGCTTGCGGAAAAACATTGACTCTGGTAGTCGGGCCGGCCGTGGGCTACTACAGCAGGGATAACCCACAGGTGATGACTGCAACAGTGAAATACACTCGAACAACTACATTTATGGTAAGTGTACACAACTGTACTTTCTTCCATTAAGGCTCCCTTATTGGCCATTAATGATTGCCTACTCTTGGTGTCCCCCTCTCATGTCTAGGATAGAGGTTAAACTTTTGCTAAGGGGAATTTTACACCTTAAACTCCCACGTAAGCCTATTGCTTTTCCTTGGGACCTTAATTTCATTTTGTAAAAGCTAACTTTACCTCCTTTTGAGCCAGCTGCTTCAGCTACTTTAAAATTCTGCACTTGGAAAAAAGTGTTCCTCTTGGCCAAGACTTCAGCCTGCAAAGATTCAGAACTACAGGCTCTCCTGGGCATTCTTTCCTTTCTCATCTTCCACAAAAATAGGGTAAATCTCTGGACTAGTCCATTCTTCCTGCCAAAAGTGGTCAGTGAGTTTACACTCAGCCAAGCGATCACTCTGCCTACCTTTTCCCCCAACCCTGAGAACAGAAGGGAAAGAATACCTTTAGACATTCACAGGCAACTGAGGTTTTACTTGGACAAGATTAAAAAGAGATCAGCTGTTTGTTTCCTTTATGGATTCCTGGCTAGGACAGCCAGTTTCCAAACAATTTGTTGTTTCCTGAATCTCTAAGGCTATTTCCTTCTTGTTACTCTCACCTTGGAAAGACTTTGCCGTCCTGGCCAAAAACACACTGCACTTGAATAGTAGCTTCTGCAGGTGCTTTCTAAAATGAGTGGGTATCAGGTCCATTTCAGAAGCATCTACCTAGTCATCTGATCACACCTTCATAAAACACTACAAATTGGACGGTTTCTGAAGGTGCAGGGGAGTGTTTGCCAGAACTATTCTATCTGGTCTCCTGGACTTCTCCTCTACTTCTTCCTCCCACCACCCTGTCTCCCTCTGCATCACTTGGAATCATCTGTTAAGAATACTGCAACAGTAACTCATTCAGGCCACAGTACAGTTCTGTAAGAACTTACCATAACAGTAAATGTCCTGCTGATCACTGTTGCAGTATTCCCTCCTTTTCATCTTTTCCTGACTTCTCTTCTTATTGGCACTAACTCTGTGCCTTATATTTGCACATAAAGACACACTCATTGTCACAGGATGCTTCATTTTGAGGGGGAGCTTGTTCACCCAATTCAACCTAAGCCTCTTCTGTCTGGCTTTTTTTCCTTCCTTGGTCTTCTTCAGGCCACCGGAGATAGTCTGAGGATCTTGTAAATACATCTACTTTTATACCCCAATGCATGTGAGCTGAGGTAATCTCCCTGATGTACGATGTGTGAAGGTAAGGCTTTGGTACCACGGATGGATGGAGGTCAGCAAGCTACAACCAGTTTGTTAATACTGCAACAGTGAACAGTAGGAGATCATCTGTAATGATAAATTCTTACACAACTGTATTTCACGTACTGTCTGCATGAAACTTCAGCATAAATACTTGTGTGGCAGGTGCAAAAAGTTAAGGTTGTGGGCTGTAGCTCCTGTGGTACAGGGCTTGAATCTCACAGCCCTCATTTGCCTACTGTGTGACCTTCAGCAACTTACTTAACCAGACAGTGCTTGGGGGCCACTGGGAATTTGGGCTCCTCAGTGGTCCCCTGGAGTGCAAGCCTAGTAACTCACTATGAACTATGAAGAAGCGCAATCTTGTGGGAAAGACTATCACAGGTACTGGACTGAAATGCTGTACTATCCAGTGAATTCTGGCAATCAGACAGTAGGACCCAACTTGCTATCATCAACAAACTTTTTTAGCTACTGGTCTAGGTTAACAGCTTGGAGACTGAAAAAAGTGTATGTCAGATATGAGATATCCCAGCACACATTCCCTTGGTGTACACTGCTAATTACTTTCTTGCTTTCTGAAGAGCCACTTGCCACTATAGCTGTGTGAGCTCTAGCTTTTAGTCAGTTTGCTATCCCCCTTACCACATACAGGTATACACATTGGCTAGATCCAGATACGTTGTGTTGACTGAGTGACCACTCTCCGTAGCTTCTCTGACATTCTTGAAGTTTGATAAATTATGTAGACATGATGTCCCTGTGACAAAACCAAACTGCTGGGGGTCTAGGTATTTTGAGATTTTTGATGTCACAGTTTGTGGAGTTCAATATGATACATTCCATGACCTTGCAGATTAGCCTAGAGTAGTTAAATTGATACCTCTGCAGTTCCCAGAGTCTGTGGTGTCCCCACTTCCCCCAACAAGGGAAGAGCATCACAACAACAGTTCTGTATTCTCCACTCTTCAAGAAAATATCTTGTGGCAAGGGTTAACTTAAACAAGTTCAGGAGGTGTTCTACAAGGTCTTGCATGGTGCTGTTTATTAGGCAGCCAGGTAAGTTGTCTGAAACCATGGAAGTGGTATTTCTGATTTTTGAGAGCACAGGTTCATAGGGGGTATCAGTGATTCATGCATTTGCAGAACTGTGTTGACTGATTTTGGGGTAAAGCTGGTACCCAATTTAATTGCAAGTATGGTAACTCTGTCCTTTGGGTTGAAGTGGGTGATGCCATTTTGGACTACTTCAGAACACTTTTGGGTGTAGTTTCTTAATTTTCTGACATAATTAAAGAATTCATTATAATTGTTCTCAGCTTAAGATGCTTCTTTCAGTTTGTATTTAGCTATGATCTTCCAGACAGTAGTTTTTAGTTTTTTGCTAAGCCTTTGATAGAGTCCTTAATGTGATTTTGTTATAGGACTTTAGAAGTTATTTTTTCATTTTGCTATACAGCTTATTTATTTATATTTGTGGAGTTCCTCTCCTGGAAGACTGCTTTTCTCCTAGCTATCACCTCAGCCAGGAGAGTTTCAGAACTTCAGACACTGATGACCATTGACCCCTTCATCATCTTCCATGCAGACATGGTCTCCCTAAGGACTAATCTCTCCTTTATGCCTAAGGTGGTATCTAATGTAACTCTCAATCAGGCCATACATCTACCCACCTTCTTTCCTAACCCTCAAAACAAGAGGGAGAGAATTCTGCACTCACTAGACCTGCACAGACAGCTCAGATACTGTCTTGACTGTACCAAACCCTTCAGGAAAACAGACCAACTACTTGTCAGCTCTGCCCCAGGGGCAGAGGGAAAGCCCATTTCCAAACAAACCATGTCCAAATAGATATCACACTGTATCCATTTTGCTACAGATTGCATGGAAACCCCCCCCCCCCCAAAGTCTATCAGAACCCATTCCACTAGGGCAGCCTCCACTTCCACAGCATTCCTCAGAGGAGTTCCCACCAGGGACATCCTGGAAGCTGACCTGGACTTCGGTCCATGCCTTTACCAAGCATTACTACCTACCTCTATTTTAGGTTCATAGGTTCATAGGTTTATACTAGGCTATCTGCCCTAAGGCATTTATAAGCCTAGCCCAAAGTTATGTGGCTTACGCCACCCCTTATGTTAGAAATAATGTGCCCATTAGTTTGTTGTGCCTCTGTCCAGCAGTGACACAGAGATGATTCCCAAGGTAAACCTACGATCTCCCATCCACTGGTCAAGATTTCTAAGGCTAGGGCAGGGTTTGCCTCTGCAGTTCTGCAGGGCATGCTGACCCATTCCTAGGTCTCTTACTAAGCCTACCACCCCCTATCCTTAGCTTTGGGAATCCTTCCACACATGATGACTGCAACAGTGAAACATGAACATAATACAGTTGTGTACACTTACCATAAATGTAGATGTTTGAGTGCATTTACTGTTGCAGTCCTGCTTTCCTACCCTCCTTCTCCCTTATATCTTCTTTTTTTAGGAGTTTCAAAAGGTGGCTTTTAGCCACCAGGGCCACTTTACCATATTTACTTGGGCCTCTGACGGGTTAGGGCAAGAAAAACTGATGTAATGGCGTCGGCTGCTCTCCTTTATAGTGCTGATGACCTGACAGCAGGCAGCTTGCGGAAAAACATTGACTCTGGTATTCGGGCCGGCCGTGGGCTACTACAGCAGGGATAACCCACAGGTGATGACTGCAACAGTGAAATACACTCGAACAACTACATTTATGGTAAGTGTACACAACTGTACTTTCTTCCATTAAGGCTCCCTTATTGGCCATTAATGATTGCCTACTCTTGGTGTCCCCCTCTCATGTCTAGGATAGAGGTTAAACTTTTGCTAAGGGGAATTTTACACCTTAAACTCCCACGTAAGCCTATTGCTTTTCCTTGGGACCTTAATTTCATTTTGTAAAAGCTAACTTTACCTCCTTTTGAGCCAGCTGCTTCAGCTACTTTAAAATTCTGCACTTGGAAAAAAGTGTTCCTCTTGGCCAAGACTTCAGCCTGCAAAGATTCAGAACTACAGGCTCTCCTGGGCATTCTTTCCTTTCTCATCTTCCACAAAAATAGGGTAAATCTCTGGACTAGTCCATTCTTCCTGCCAAAAGTGGTCAGTGAGTTTACACTCAGCCAAGCGATCACTCTGCCTACCTTTTCCCCCAACCCTGAGAACAGAAGGGAAAGAATACCTTTAGACATTCACAGGCAACTGAGGTTTTACTTGGACAAGATTAAAAAGAGATCAGCTGTTTGTTTCCTTTATGGATTCCTGGCTAGGACAGCCAGTTTCCAAACAATTTGTTGTTTCCTGAATCTCTAAGGCTATTTCCTTCTTGTTACTCTCACCTTGGAAAGACTTTGCCGTCCTGGCCAAAAACACACTGCACTTGAATAGTAGCTTCTGCAGGTGCTTTCTAAAATGAGTGGGTATCAGGTCCATTTCAGAAGCATCTACCTAGTCATCTGATCACACCTTCATAAAACACTACAAATTGGACGGTTTCTGAAGGTGCAGGGCAGTGTTTGCCAGAACTATTCTATCTGGTCTCCTGGACTTCTCCTCTACTTCTTTCTCTCACCACCCTGTCTCCCTCTGCATCACTTGGAATCATCTGTTAAGAATACTGCAACAGTAACTCATTCAGGCCACAGTACAGTTCTGTAAGAACTTACCATAACAGTAAATGTCCTGCTGATCACTGTTGCAGTATTCCCTCCTTTTCATCTTTTCCTGACTTCTCTTCTTATTGGCACTAACTCTGTGCCTTATATTTGCACATAAAGACACACTCATTGTCACAGGATGCTTCATTTTGAGGGGGAGCTTGTTCACCCAATTCAACCTAAGCCTCTTCTGTCTGGCTTTTTTTCCTTCCTTGGTCTTCTTCAGGCCACCGGAGATAGTCTGAGGATCTTGTAAATACATCTACTTTTATACCCCAATGCATGTGAGCTGAGGTAATCTCCCTGATGTACGATGTGTGAAGGTAAGGCTTTGGTACCACGGATGGATGGAGGTCAGCAAGCTACAACCAGTTTGTTAATACTGCAACAGTGAACAGTAGGAGGTCATCTGTAATGATAAATTCTTACACAACTGTATTTCACGTATGAAACTTCAGCATAAATACTTGTGTGGCAGGTGCAAAAAGTTAAGGTTGTGGGCTGTAGCTCCTGTGGTACAGGGCTTGAATCACACAGCCCTCATTTGCCTACTGTGTGACCTTCAGCAACTTACTTAACCAGACAGTGCTTGGGGGCCACTGGGAATTTGGGCTCCTCAGTGGTCCCCTGGAGTGCAAGCCTAGTAACTCACTATGAACTATGAAGAAGCGCAATCTTGTGGGAAAGACTATCACAGGTACTGGACAGAAATGCTGTACTATCCAGTGAATTCTGGCGATCAGACAGTAGGACCCAACTTGCTATCATCAACAAACTTTTTTAGCTACTGGTCTAGGTTAACAGCTTGGAGACTGAAAAAAGTGTATGTCAGATATGAGATATCCCAGCACACATTCCCTTGGTGTACACTGCTAATTACTTTCTTGCTTTCTGAGGAGCCACTTGCCACTATAGCTGTGTGAGCTCTAGCTTTTAGTCAGTTTGCCATCCCCCTTACCACATACAGGTATACACATTGGCTAGATCCAGATACGTTGTGTTGACTGAGTGACCACTCTCCGTAGCTTCTCTGACATTCTTGAAGTTTGATAAATTATGTAGACATGATGTCCCTGTGACAAACCAAACTGCTGGGGGTCTAGGTATTTTGAGATTTTTGATGTCACAGTTTGTGGAGTTCAATATGATACATTCCATGACCTTGCAGATTAGCCTAGAGTAGTTAAATTGATACCTCTGCAGTTCCCAGAGTCTGTGGTGTCCCCACTTCCCCCAACAAGGGAAGGGCATCACAACAACAGTTCTGTATTCTCCACTCTTCAAGAAAATATCTTGTGGCAGGGGTTAACTTAAACAAGTTCAGGAGGTGTTCTACAAGGTCTTGCATGGTGCTGTTTATTAGGCAGCCAGGTAAGTTGTCTGAAACCATGGAAGTGGTATTTCTGATTTTTGAGAGCACAGGTTCATAGGGGGTATCAGTGATTCATGCATTTGCAGAACTGTGTTGACTGATTTTGGGGTAAAGCTGGTACCCAATTTAATTGCAAGTATGGTAACTCTGTCCTTTGGGTTGAAGTGGGTGATGCCATTTTGGACTACTTCAGAACACTTTTGGGTGTAGTTTCTTAATTTTCTGACATAATTAAAGAATTCATTATAATTGTTCTCAGCTTAAGATGCTTCTTTCAGTTTGTATTTAGCTATGATCTTCCAGACAGTAGTTTTTAGTTTTTTGCTAAGCCTTTGATAGAGTCCTTAATGTGATTTTGTTATAGGACTTTAGAAGTTATTTTTTCATTTTGCTATACAGCTTATTTATTTATATTTGTGGAGTTCCAGGATGTTTTTTTTTCAGCTGTTGATTTTATTTAGTTGTATTATGGACAACCAGATCTAATTCTTTTTTCCATGTGGGAGGTGAACTCCATTGCACAAATAACACCTGAGGCTAATGATATTTCAAGTAAATTTTGAAAGCTGATCAGAAAGATTTGAGTTTGTTAATTCGAATTCCTTAATTTCAGATATGTTCACTGGAGGTGGTGGGGTTAACATTTGAGGGAAAAGATCACTAGTTTGTGGTCAGATTTAACCAAGAAAGGAGACACTTTAAGAATTGTATAGGCCCTAGGGCCGATAGCCTAGTACCAACCTATGAACCTGTGAACCTATGTACATGAGTGAATCTACATTGATAAGGACAAGATCTTGAATATTTCACCTGCTAGTGAACTGAGTTACTCTCTGTTGTAGGGAATTCACATTGTTAAGCATAGAAAGCTTTGGGCTTACCCTGCTTTTGAGGTATAGGTGCATTGGATTATTGATGGGTAATTAAAGTCAGCCAGCTAAAAAATGTTTTATTTTAGGTATTTCAGTCAGTACTTTCGTTGAAGGTTGTGCGTCAGAGCTGGCAACTCGGCATGTAAAAATTTACTGCCAATCATTAGTGGACCGGAGTTCCGCTGTGGCGACCCCTAACCGAGAAAAGCCGAAAGACACAAACAAATTTCAGTCAGTACTTTCAGGAATCTCTCATGGTTGTTTGGGGGCATGGAGGTTATCCTGTATCAGGCAGTAAATTGATATTGATGAAGTTTTGTTTAGGATAAGTTGGAGTTCAGAGACTTCAGTTTGTGGGTGTCTTGGAATTTGCCTAGAGTTGATAAGGTTGCTAACAAATATGTACACATAGTAGTAGAATAATTGGTGTGACAATCTTCTCAAGGAATACATTCATCCTACATACCACCACACCTTTTATATCCTTAACCAAGTCAAATTGACATAATTGATTACAATCAAACAATTGAACAATTGAACAATTAAACAACCATTAAGTGAACTTGCCCTTGTGATTTACAAAATTTTACTAAATACATTGTTAAATACATTGTTTTTGTATGTTATTTTAATTTTTAACTTCAAAAAATTGGTAATAAACATTGAAAAAATGCATTATATAATTTAACACCTATATTATAAATAACATTTCCTTTCTTAACATTTAAATAATTAATGCATAAAAATATATGTTTTCTCAAAAGTTCTATGCAAAACTTTATATTATGAATTTTTTTTTTTTTTTTTTTGTAAATCACAAGGGCAGGTTCACTTAATGGTTGTTTAATTGTTCAATTGTTCAATTGTTTGATTGTAATCAATTATGTCAATTATGAATGTATTCCTTGAGAAGGCGAAGGCTGAGGTACCAGAATGCAATAAAAGAAGATTGTCACACCAATTACAGCGTGCCTGTGTCGCGTTCTGGGGTATTCTATTATAAGTATTTTTTCAGTGTATAATATATTCTATGATGTCGGTGAATGCTTCTGCAAGTGCTGTATCAGGAATTCCTCAATCAAACCAACCGGTGAACTTCATTTCTATGTGGAAGGAGAGGGATGAGAAATTAGCATCCAGGGATCCTTGGAGTGGTACCGTTACCGATTGTTCGCCCAAATACACAGAACTGGAAAAGGCGATGGTAAAAGAAGTGACCACTTTTTACGGCTCTAAACTGTTAGAAAAATATATCAGTTTAAATATAACCCCTAGAGGGTTAAGGGTGGAGCGTTTACCTGCCTATGAGTTCGGAGAAGAAGAGGCGGATCTTTCCGCAGAATGGAAGGCAGTCTCGCTAAATTGTATCATCAGTTGGCTGGGTATCCTTGTCAAAAGGAATGAAAGGGTACTTGACAGAGTCCGTTCATCCATTTTGCAGTTGCAAAAAGAACTGATAAATGAAAGTTCCAGTGTTGTCTTTGAGGGGAACATGGTTGACATCAAAGCTAGCTATCCAAAGTCGAGTCGGAGGTGATTACACGTAAGAAAAAGAAACTTATCCGTGACATTAAAGACCACGAATCTGGCAAGTTGTTTTCATGGCAGTATAGCTTTAAAAGAAAGCGCGGAGCCAGGCGTGACGTCAGAGGATCTGTTAGAGGTGGTTCAGTTGGGGATACTACGGTATCTTCAGTGAGTCTACAGGAAGGAAGTCAAGATTTGAATTTGGAACAAGATATGGATACAAGGGCTAGTGAAACTGCAGACAATTCTGGACAAAATTTAGCGCAGAACAAAGGAAGGCAGAACAAAAGCAGGAAAAGATAATGCTCGTTTCATAGGGCACAGCGTTTCCAGTATCTCCAGTTTTTCTAATGCTAGGGATGTCGCACATGAGGAGGTTTCGTTGCCACATACCACTGAGACTGTTAGTGATACACAGGTACAATCTATGGGAGGTGAGTCTTGTCGCATTTTGAATTTTTCTGATTGTGATATCACCGATGAAAGTAGAAATGTGCTATATAAAGGGCCTAAATTCGTTCCGACACGCTTCCCTTCTTTATCAGACATTCTAATGGATGTAAAACAGTTTTGCAGAAAATTGTATTTAAGAATATTTTTTGCAGAAAACAGAATGGAAAGGGAAACGGAAACTAGAGAACTAAATGATATAACAGACTCTATTTTGGACAGTTCTTTAATGGACATTTCTTTACATCAGAATGATCTAGTAGATATTTTCCCTGATGATGAAAATGTATTAAATGTGATGGATGATGGGTTTGATACGGGTTATGGTAAATTTGATGTGCCAAGAATGCCCTACGAAAGCAAATTTAATCCGCCTAGAAGTAATGTAGCTATACAGGTTTTTGAAAAAACTTTATGTAAGCAGCTAGAGTATGAACATGATAAGTTTGTAAAAAGCAAAAAATTTTATAATTTGAGTAAGAGTGAATGGACTGCTTTATCAGCTTTGAAAGACTTTAACAAACATCTTGTTTTCACTCAAGCAGATAAAGGGGGTAATTGGGTTATCTTACCCAGAGATAGGTACAATACGGCGGCATTGGAGCTCTTAAATGATGATAAAACTTATACCAGGTTGGTCTCTAATATGTCAAAAGTTTTTAATTCTGCACTATTAGAGGTCTTAGAAAGAGGTGAACGGTTAGGATTTTTTGCATCCAGAGATGTAAAAAGGATGTATATAGAGAACCCAAGGAATGCAAGGTTTTTCATCATTCCAAAAGTCCACAAGGACTTAAGAAATCCACCAGGTCGCCCCATAGTTTCAGGCAAGGGCTCATATTTGCAGAACGTAGGAATTTTTTTGGACTCAGTGTTAAAACAACATTTACATAAGGTACAAGCCCATGTTAAAAACACGAGAGAAGTAAGGGAAGATATGAGAAACATCATCTGGGAACAGGAGTTTTACTGGGCCAGTGTGGACGTAAAATCATTATACACAAGTATTAATAAATATTGGGGTTTGGAATCTATAGAAAAGATGTTGGGGGAAGGACCAAGAATAAATTACATTATACAGCTTTTGGAATTTTGCTTAACTCATAATTGTTTTGAGTTCGAGGGAGAGTTTTTCCTGCAAAAAGAAGGGACAGCTATGGGGGCACCTTATGCGCCCTCATATGCGGTCCTTTTTATGGCCCATTTTGAAAATTCCTTCATTTATACAAACAACTTCTTCAGGACGAAGGTAGTCAAGTATAAAAGATACATAGATGATCTTCTTTTTTTGTGTAGAGGTGATCCCATGGAGTTTGACAGATCTATTTCAGAAATTCAGAACAATCCATGTGGTTTGGATTTCACATATACCAAAGGGGGTAAGAGTATACAATATTTGGACATTGAATTCTATGTAGGGTCCAACAATAGAATTCAATTCAAACCTTTTCATAAAGAGACAGCCGCTGATAATTTTCTGCATGCCTCCAGCATGCACAGCGGATCTTTATTAAACTCTTTACCTTTGGGGGAATTCAAACGTATTGGTGCAAATATTTCCGAGCTGACCAAAGTGGGAGATGAATTTGACAAAATTGAAAGGAAACTCATTGCGAGAGGTTATTCCGCGGCTACCATTAAATCAGCTAGGGTAAAAGTGGAGAAGGAATTGGGTCTGATAACCCCTGAACGCTCAGAGAACAACATGGATAGAAACAAGCATTCAAGGGCACATGTTTTTCAAGGAAATTGGTCAGAAAGCAGTGAATTAGAATTTGCTAAAAAAGACAAGATATTTTTTGTCACCAAGTTTTCCCATTTTCAGTGATCTTAAGGGAAACAGTTTTAAATTTGTGGCCAATAGTTTTGGGGGACGATAGAGTGGGGAATCTTTTCCCAAGTAAAATTATCTTTTCGTATGGCAGATATCCCAATTTAAAAGAGATTTTGAGCACAAGGCACAGTTTGGGAAAAAACTCAAGAACAGAAAAAATAGGAACACATAGATGTGGCAAGTGTAAAGTTTGCAGTAAAGTTAGGAATTTAGATGGTACTAAGATTAACAATGTGAATTATAAAGCCTTAGAATATTATGATTGTAATTCGGTAGGGGTAGTGTACATTATAGGTTGTGGTTGTGGCAAACAAAAATGGTATATCGGTCAAACTACTAGAAAAGTGAAACTCAGAATCATGGAACATTTGGGCGACATCAAGCATAGAAGATTGGAGAGCCCTGTGGCCAAACATTTTTTGGACTTTCATAGGGGGACTCCTGAAGGATTCATATATTGTGTGTTAGGAAAACCCAAAAATTTAGAGGGTGATGCAGGATTTCATAATAGATTATTGGAAATGAAATCCAGATTTATTTTGAATTATAAAACTTACTTTCCAAATGGCATGAACATTGAAATATGAATCTTTACATTATGAGTAATTAAAGCTTAAGGATAATGATAGTGGAGATACAAAAAAGTTTCTTTACATATTTAGAGTTTATTAAAAATTCATAATATAAAGTTTTGCATAGAACTTTTGAGAAAACATATATTTTTATGCATTAATTATTTAAATGTTAAGAAAGGAAATGTTATTTATAATATAGGTGTTAAATTATATAATGCATTTTTTCAATGTTTATTACCAATTTTTTGAAGTTAAAAATTAAAATAACATACAAAAACAATGTATTTAACAATGTATTTAGTAAAAT
This sequence comes from Protopterus annectens, assembly GCF_019279795.1. Lineage (NCBI taxonomy): Eukaryota > Metazoa > Chordata > Ceratodontiformes > Protopteridae > Protopterus > Protopterus annectens. The sequence goes on from NC_056725.1 coordinate 1,726,282,497, forward strand.
TTTGTAAATCACAAGGGCAGGTTCACTTAATGGTTGTTTAATTGTTCAATTGTTTGATTGTAATCAATTATGTCAATTTGACTTGGTTAAGGATATAAAAGGTGTGGTGGTATGTAGGATGAATGTATTCCTTGAGAAGGCGAAGGCCGAGGTACCAGAATGCAATAAAAGAAGATTGTCACACCAATTACAGCGTGCCTGTGTCGCGTTCTGGGGTATTCTACTATAAGTATTTTTTCAGTGTAAAATACGTACACATCCCCACATTTGCCTTCAGTTCTGACTGTATGGTAAGAGCTAAACACATGTAAGGCAGGAGTGCTAAGTTTATAGTGAAACTGAGTCTCAGTTATGAAACAGACATGGACGTGTCCATAATTTTTTCAACTGTATTGGGATGAACAGCAGCCAGAATTTGCCTAAAAAACTGTCCTATGGGAAAATAAACAGTTTAGTTAGTAATCCAAAGCCATGGGAAAAGAGATTCAGACCATCTTTTGAGAAGCAAGTCTGTCAGCCATCTCATCCCAGGCTGACACCTACTGGACCCCCCCCCCCCCCATGATACATCTCCTTAACCAATTCAAATGAGTTGTATTAAAAATACTTGTCTGCATTTGCAACATTAAATGTATATTTTGGCTTGTTACTCTAATTTCTTAGCTGATAAATTGATTTATTTTTATTTCTCTCCTGTCCTTATTTGTAGGCCAGATTTCATATTTTCAGTATTTGCCATGTATGCCAGCAACTAGGTTTAATATTTGTGTACTGTCTCCACTTCCTTTTATACACTGATGACCGAATGAACATGCATGAGTAAATGCTTAACTCTAAGTATCTTCTTTCTTAAGCTGTAAATTGTTTTAGGAAAATTATACTTTCTTGATGTTCTTCATGTTTCACTGTTGCGGTCATTACTTTTGGGTAATCTGCTGGCAGGTTGCCCTCAGTCAGCCTGATTAACAAAGTCTTGGGTCCTGCATCACTTGCTGTCCCTTCTTCCATGATGTCAGGTCATCAGGAGTATAAAACATACAGCCGACGCCATTACATCAGTCTTTCTTGCCATGCGGTGCTCGAAGCAGAAGCAGTTCGCAAGTGCCGGTCGGCCGACTCCTGAAATTTTCATTTTTGAGTTTCAGAACCAAAGTCTTCAACTAAAAGCTAAGTACCCCATTGGGGAAACTTTTTTTTGCTCCTTACCGATGTCAGTAAAAGTTAACAATTGCATTACTTGTGGGAAGTAAATACCTCATAAGGATTTTAATTTGTACTGTATTCCTTGCCTAGGCCCTAACCACAATGTGCCTTGCTGTCGGTTTAGTGCTAAATTTAAACAATGCATGATTAAACGCCGGTATATTTTTGCTTCTAAATATTTTGGCTCAAGATTTAACTATCCAGAAATTTTGTCGGTTAGCAATCTGACTACTGGAATACCTAAAAAACGCAAAGAAAAAGACAGAGACAGACCATCGAGGTACAAAACCGACGATGACACTTCTCCTAAGCCAGTCGCCGGTACTCAGTGAGGCACTTTCGCAGCCCCTGATAACCCACTACTTTTGATTCGCAGGCCTCTACTGAGACCCACTCGGAGTCCAGTATGCCGTGAGATGCTTTAAGTATTGAACCCGTGGATGTCTCTACCTTAGATGGGTCTGGAGCCACTGTGCAGGCACCAGCTTCTGAGGGTGTTTTCAGGCCTAAAGATTTGTATATTAAACCAACGCCATCTTCAAAACTAAGGCCAAAATCTACTTCTATGTCTAAAAAACTGATGCTTGGGCCATGCGTACAGGCCCCAATGCCTAAAAAACAAATGATCAAAATGGCTGAAAATTTAATTACCTTGATCAGGGGTAGCCATCCCCCTCCTGCTAAGACGCCTAGGCAAGGCACTGACTATGAATCTTCACATCAGGTTTCTATTTCTTCTGATTCTTCTTCTGAACAAGATTTATCTATACCTACTTATGAGGACTCTGATGCAGAAGATTCCATCCCTTCTGCTTCTCCCCCTGAGGATTTCTCTTTTGGAGAAACTTTACATACCTTAAGGGAACACTTCCACTGGGAAAGTCAGGATTTCCCTGAATCTAAAAAGAGACTCAGGGATTTTCTTCTTCTTCCTCAGCACAGGCCTTTGGCTATACCTCCTGTTCTAAACATTGTTGATGATGTTTTTTCAGAATCCCATATGACCCCTGATTCTCTGCCTCCGGCTCCTAGTAAGCCAGACAGGTACTACAGGGTTCCTGACTCCCACAAATTCCTTTTCAAAAACCCTACTGCTGATCCTGAAACCATTTCTCAGGGTCCCAAAGGCGTTAAGACCACTACTGCTAAAAATCCTACCCCTTCTGACAGAGATTCCAGGGCACTGGATAGATGGAGTAAGAAGGTTTACACATCTGCAACCTTGGCAGTCAAGGCTTTAAACTGTCAATTTCATATGCTTAAATATCAACAGCATGTCATGGGTCTACTTAAACAGAAAATGATGTTGATCTCTGACTGTGTGGAAAATAGAGAGTTGCAGGATTTATTACATTCAGCTGAACAAGTTGGAAAACATACTTTGAATTGTGGTTTTGGTTCTTTGGAGGCCTCTTGCAGGGCTGCTGTAACTGGATCTGTGATAAGAAGGCATGCTTGGCTCAAAGAGCAAAATCTGCCTAACCATGTTAAAGCAAAATTGTTGGATACTCCTTTACAACAGGACAGTCTCTTTGGTAATAAGGCTGAAGACATTTTAAAAAAGATGGAAGATAAAGCTAAATCTATGCAAACTATGAAAGATTTCTTACAAGTGCAGCCACCCAGATTAAGTAGGCACTGGCCTACTAAGAACTGGTCCTTTCCAGTTCCCTCAATAGCCAAGTCAAATCCAGACATTCCAAAGGCTCCAAGTTTCAGTCACAAGGAACTTTTAGAACAAAAAAATGGGGTGCCTCCACCGCCAAACCTGGAAGCAACAAGGCACCTCCCTATGGTAAACAGGCTCAATGACTTTCCTCTACAATCACCAAGCACTTACCTTTTGGCCACCCCTTTGGGGGGAAAGCTGGCACTTCATGCATAAAATTGGCAACTGATTACCCACGACAAATGGGTTTTAAGTATAGTATCCCAGAGATACAGATTTCATTTCCACATGTTGCCAATCCCAAACGGATGGCCAGATTTGCCACCAAATCAGTGGGCAGAGGCCCAGAAACAAGTTCTGTCTCTCATGAATATGGGGGCTATTCAACCAGTACGAGAAGAGGAAAAGGGACAAAGTTTCTATTCAGGACTTTTCCTGGTACCCAGAAAAGGCAAATCATGGCATCCAATTCTGGACTTATCCATTCTAAATACATTTCTGGACATTCCAAAATTCAAGATGCTGACTCTTCAACAGTTACTACCTATGCTATGCAATGATGCCTGGTTGGTAACTCTAGACTTAAAAGAGGCTTACCTGCATATCCCAGTCAGGGAATCTTGCAGAAGATACCTCCGCTTCAAAGCAGGCTACTTGCATTACCAGTTCTCTGCACTGCCCTTTGGCTTATCTACTGCACCCAGGGTCTTCACAAAGTGCCTGGCACCAGTAATTGCATTTTGCAGGCAAAGAAATATTCAAATGTATCCACACCTGGACGATTGTCTAATTCAGGAAGAAAGCAAGGATACTCTTCTAAAACATCTGGCATTTGTAAAAAGGGTTCTAACTTGCCTAGGGTATACCATAAACGCAAAGAAATCACAACTGGTACCCTCTCAAAAAATTACATTCCTGGGTGCAAGCTTGAATACAACTGCCCAGATGACTTACCTTATGTCAGAAAAGCAAATTCAACTGATGACTTACTTCAAACAGGTGGCCACAAAAACCCAGGTATCTGCAAGACAAATTCTGCAGGCCTTGGGGTTCATGGCCTCCTGCATTCTTCTAATTCCATATGCAAGACTGCATATGAGGAAACTTCAGTGGTACCTAAAAAGTTTATGGAGTCAACATTGTCACAGCCTAGGAAACAATGATTCCTATTATACCTTGCCTGCAGCTAGAGTTCCTATGGTGGGCAAAGGCTTGCCACCAAAACAAGGGACTGCCATTTACTCCTCCCCATGTCTCCCAAACCCTAACTACAGACACATCAGACTATGCTTGGGGGGGGGGGGCGCATCTGGCAGGGAAATGCATTCAGGGCAAATGGAGCCCAAATCAAATGCACCTACATATCAATCAGAAAGAGATGCAACTGTACAGAATGCTCTGACAGCCTTCAAGGACTACCTTCATCCAGGACAACTACTGATAAAGACAGACAGCACCACAGTCGTGGTATATAAACAAGCAGGGGGGAACACATTCCTACCCCCTTTGCAGACTAGCCATGGCATTGTGGAACACGTCCTTGACTTATCATATACATCTACAAGCTCAATTCCTGCCAGGAAAGCTAAATACTCTGGCAGACGAACTAAGCAGAAATCTTATGGACCCACACAAATGGAAACTGGAACCACAAGTTTTCAACATGTTGACAGCAAATGGGGGAGCCCAGACATAGCTCTTTTTGCCTTACCCCAGAGCTATCAGTTGGACAAATTTTGCACAAGAATTCATCACAAAAAAGCTTGGAAAGTGGATGCTCTATTGTTCAGCTGGAAAAACCTATCAGTCTATGATTTTCCTCCTCTGCCTCTGCTCTCCAAAGTCCTACTAAAAGTCAGACAGGACAAACCAAAAATGAGTCTGATTGCTCCAGACTGGCCTCGCCAACACTGGTACCCACTCCTGTGCAATGTGTCACACCTTCCTCCATGGCACCTGCCTCAGACACCTTACCTACTATCTCAGCAGAACTACCAAATTCTGCACACTCAGCTCCAAACTTTGAATCTTGCAGTGTGGCTAATCAACCAATTTCACCCTTGACATCACTCAGCAAACCTGTGATGGATGTCATTTTGGAGGCTAGAATGCCTAGTACTAGAAGATCTTATGCTGACAAATGGAAAAGATTCTGTGCCTAGAACCAATCACAAGGAATAAGCACAGCAATGCCCAATATTCCTCAGATTCTGCAATACTTAACTGAGATGCTTCACAAGGGCCTAGCTTTTTCTTCCATAAAAATCCATGCCTCTGCCATTTCAGCTCATTACAGCACAGAACCTCCCCTCTTCTCTCATCCTCTGCTAAAGCAGTATCTCAGAGGGGCCAAATTTAAGACCTCCCGGTAGAGCACCAACTCCTGCATGGGACCTCAATTTTGTTTCGGAAAAGCTCAATCTACCTCCTTTTGAGCCATTTGCTACTGCAGACCTAAAATTTCTCTCTTGGAAAACAGCTTTCCTTTTAGCAGTCACTTCAGCTAGAGGGATTTCAGAATTACAGTTTCTTATGGCAGTGGAGCCTTTCATTATTTTTCATCTGGACAGGGGGGCTCTCAGGACCAATCCATCCTTTGTGCCTAAAGTGGTATCTAGTGTTGCTCTTAATCAGACCATTCATCTGCCAACTTTCTTCCCCAATCCACAGAACAAGGATGAGTGGGAATCTGCATTCATTGGATGTACATAGACAACTTAGATTGTACTTAAACAGGACAAAATCTCTAAAAAAATCTGAACAACTATTGGTGGCATTTGCTGCAGGGGCAGAGGGAAAGGCTATTTCAAAGCAAACTATTTCCAAATGGATAAGCCATTGTATTCGTTTCTGCTATATGCACCATGGTAAACCTATCCCCAAGGGGATCAGATCTCATTCCACCAGGGCTGCATCTACTTCTACAGCCTTTCTCATAGGGGTTCCTACCAGAGACATTCTAGAAGCTGCTACTGGAGCTCAGTTCATACGTTCACCAAACATTACCATTTACCTCTCTTCTCCAAATCCAGAGCTGGCTTTGCCACTGCTGTCCTGCAGAGCCTTATAGCTGCTCTAATGCTGTATAAACCCATCCTCCCAACCATAGCTTTGGGATTCTACCCAAATGTAATGACTGCAACAGTGAAACATGAAGAACATAGTACAGTTGTGTACACTTACCATAAATGTAGATGTTCGAGTGTATTCACTGTTGCAGTCCTAGTTACCCTCCCTCCAGCCCCCTGTTTTTCTCTAACTATACCTCTCCTTTCTCTTACTATGATTAAAAGCCTTTTTGGTGTATTTGTTTTTGTTTAGAGGTATATGTTTTGTGTTTTAAATTATATATATATATATATATTTTTTTTTTTTTTGCTCCCCATTTGGGAGGCACCTGACATCTGGGGCAAGAAAAACTGATGTAATGGCATCAGCTGCATGTTTTATACCCCTGATGACCTGACATCATGGAAGAAGGGACAGCAACCGACGCAGGACCCAAGATTTTGTTAATCAGGCCGACTGAGGGCAACCTGCCAGCAGATTACCCAAATGTAATGACTGCAACAGTGAATACACTCAAACATCTGCATTTATGGTAAGTGTACACAACTGTACTTTTCCAGTCTTAGTATACAGTATTGTCACAAAATCCTTGTCATTATTCTATTTTGTTGAGAATGTGCTGACCCAGTTAACTCATACTAAAACTGTGGTTTCCCAAAGTGTCTCAGATATGAAATTTAATTTTCCATACATGTAACGTGTGCAGTACCACTGTCTATGCACACATCCAGTTCTTGCTTTGTTTGCAAGTTTACATGCGGTATGTATCTTGTACCTGATTTGTTTGCAGTACCACATGCAGTATGTATCCTGCTCCTGTTTTGTTTTCCCACACAAGCCACTTTGCATCTTGACCTTACCACAACAAAAAGCCAATTTCTCCTTATTGTAACTTGCTTGTGTGTTAAAGTGCCGTGGTTTGTTAATTCTACCTTTAGATGTGACTTGCCACTGTCATAGACCTTGTTTATGTAGAACTTGTTTAACTTTTAAGTCAAAAGCTGTCTCTGATTTTGCCCATCTAACAGCTTGGACACTTGACAGAGCTGCAGGGGGATTGGAGTGGTGGAGCTGACTGAACCCTATACCCTTGAAGAAAGGGGTGATCATGGAAATGTACAGCAGGGGATGGGTGTTCAGTTCACAAAGCCACAAAGTCACAAATACATGGTAGCCTTTATTGCAAGTGTGCACATGCATGGGAGGGCACTGTGGGCCCCTCAGTGACATGGATCACTTGTTCCTCTGCCCAGGGGTGGGGTTAGGGTTATCATAAATATCCTCATAGCTGGGATGCTAGTGAAGGGCACAAGCAAACCTAATGGTTGCCTGAAATATTGGCTCCTGTAGATGGCTCTTGCCCTTATAGATTTTGGGGGCTCCTCACCGCAAGAACAAATGGGCTGAAGTATAATAAGAGGAGATGTGTTTGTCAACAGGCACATTGTAAAAAAAAAAAAAAAAAAAAGAACCTGGAAAAAAGCTGCCACTGGCTTTTGTGTCCGCTCTTAACTCATTGTGAAGTAGTGCTCAAGTATAAATATCTGTCTTTTGCATAAGTGATCCACATGTAGATCCCTGTTGGGGTTATCAGTTTACTGTTTATTTTCTGTCAGGGAACTTTGACAATTTTAATACAAAAATAGTAAGCGCTTTCACGGAAAGTTGCCTGCTGTGTGTGACCAACGTGTCTTTTTGCTTTTCTGTTACTTGGAGTTCTTCGTTGGTTACTTTATTCAGTGCTGAGGGATTCTGTGTTTTCTGAACTTTGACAGTTGGTGTTCCATTAACTGTGCATGTTTCACATGATGATTTTATGATTCTTATATTTCAGGAATTACTGTCTTCCCCCCCTGCTCTAAAGAAGCTTTATTTTATACTGTGATCAAGTTCAAGGACTGCAATTTCTAAGTAATACTTACAACAGGTTTTAAATTTAATTTAAAACTAATAAACTACAAAAATGGAAAATGCATTAATAATAAATGGCAAGACTTTCAACAGAAAACTTCATTCCATTGGTGCTTCAGCAAAGCCTTCCAAGCAGGAAATAAACATAAAACGCAAACACACACAGATATATATCTGTGTGAGAGGCGGTGTTTCAGTCTATATTAGAGATGAATTCACCTCACGTCTATTTAGACTGGACAGTTCCATGGAGTTACTCCAGATTCAGGTTACGGTGGGCAAGACCCCCATTCAAGTCCTAGCCAGTTATAAATCCCCCTCCATGGGTCATGACACCCACGAAGCCTACTTAACTAAACTGAAGACGATCCAAATTTTACAAGAAACACTGGTTATAGGGGATTTCAATTATCCCACCATCAACTGGGAAACCTACTCTAGCCCAAACTCACTAGCACAAAAGTTCCTTGACTTTGAACATTCGTAGCCCTTTAGCAAATTGTCCATACCCCGACAAGAGGAACAAGCATTCTAGATCTGATCCTCACCAACATGTTTAAAAGATGCTCTGCTGCAACTGTTGGACTCTCATTTGTTAAAACTGACCACAAATCAGTCACCTTCGAACTGACTAACACCAGAACTCACAAAGGGTGAAATCAGACTAAAAGACTTCACCAAGGCCAACCGTACTCTCCTAGGTGAAAGTATAAATGCATTCCAAGCTCCACCCAATGTTGAAAGTGATGTGTGCCAAAGCTTACACTAAAGCCCTGTACAATGACTTGCATAAGTGTTTAAACTCAACTGTATCAGGAAGAATCAAAGCCAGAGCCCCAAGTAAAATCATGCTGCCGTGGTGTTCTTCCAGCATCAATAAACTCTACAATAAAAGCAAACATTGCTGTCCAAGAAAACAAAGAAAAGACCCAACAATGAAAAACCACCCTCCTCAGCCTTAACAGGCAAATAAAACTTGTCAAATCCTCCAAGAGTTCCTTTGAGAAAAATCTAGAAACTACTGCCAAGGATAACCATAAGACCTTTTTACGGCTATGTACATGAACTAAAGGGTAGGACCCAAGCATGTGCAGAACTCTTGGCCAACGGTATCACACACACTGACCTCACAGAGATAGAGAACCTACTAGCAGATAGGTTTGGGAAAATTTTCATTTACTTATCCCCTCCTAACATGCAGCAGACCCTCTCCCAAACTTCCCCCAACCTTACCTGTCTGAAGAGCAGGTCCTCAAAGCCCTATCCAAGGCAAAGAACATGGCCTCTACAGGACCAGATGACATCCCAGGCTGTCTTCTAAACAGGCTAAAACATGAACTAGCATCACCATGAAGTCCCCCTTTCAATCATAGCCTAACAATAAGGTTTGTTCCTGTAGAATGGAGAACAGCTTCAGTTATTCCTCTCCACAAAGGTGACTAGCAACAGACCCGGGGAATTGCAGACCAATACGCCTGACCACCCCCATCTGTAAGGCCGTGGAATGTATCATTATGGATCTCATAAATAAAGACATAGGTGACTTCCAGACACTGAACCCTACCCAATTCTGCTTCATGAGGGGCAGATTCTGCCTGTTAAACTTCTTTGAAAGTGTGACCAAGGCCATTGATGGGGGCATATCTGTGCACACATTATACCTCAACTTGGCAAAGGCTTTCAACACAATCCCACATTCAGGCATTACCGATAAACTTAGAAAACTGAATGTAAACCCCTTCATTGTAAGATGGGTTGCCAACAGGCTCACAAACTGGACACATACTATCAAAGTGGGTGACTCCTCATCAACCAGCAGGCCCTTTACCAGCGTGGTGCCACAGTTGTCATTGCTGGGCCCCCTACTGTTTGTCCCTTTGTAGTGCTTGAATTTAGTATAATCAGTAGCAAAATGTTTTCAGTCAAAGACTGTTTTAATTGTGGAACTGCTGGAGTAAGATATGCAATGGTTTGCCCTTGTTTAGTTTGCATTGAGGAAACTAAGAGGTCTTTTGCCAAATGAATCAAAGAGCATGTTAGAAATACTTGAATCAGCAATGTGTAAATAGCCATTTGGCTTTACACTTTCACCACTTTCTTGCCAGCAAATCTTACGGTTTAAGAAATCCTTTTCATTTTAAGATGTAGCACTTTGGCCCCTGTTGGTTTAAGTATAGACTGTAATTAGGGTTTGCATTTTTGATTACTCTTTCTGTAATTAATTACTTATTCACCATCGATTATTATACAGTTATTGGTCACTTGTTTGTCAGCTTCCTTTAACTGTGCATATTATTGCCTTTATTGGTGGCTTTTTTTTTTCCCCATTGGCTTATTCTTTAAGTGATGCTTATCTTTCTTTATATGCTTCATTTTTTTCTTGTTTCTTTCTCCTGTCCGGAAGGCTTTGCAGAGGTGCCAGGAGAGTAAGGTTTTCTGCTGGAAGTTTTGTTTATTAGTAGTTTAAAACTAACTCACAGCATCCTTGTTGTTCCGCTGGTACAGTATATGTGTGTGTTTTATTAGATGAGAGCCCGTGGAATAAATGATTCTGGGAAGAACTTGTAATATGTAGCTAATAGGAAAATAAAACTGGACCTCTTAACAGATGTTTGCAAATTTGTTTTTTTTTTTGAAGACCTAAGAATAATTTTTGCCTGTTTTACAGGGTTAGAAGCAGCTCTCTCAAACAGTCTGTAGGATACCAGATTGAGCTAGTTGTTCAGCTGGTGTGGGTTAATGGAGAACCTCCTCAACAAATAACAAGTATAGCTGTAAACTCTGCATATGAGCTGTAAGTATATTTGCTGTTTTGCATTCTTTTTTATTGAATGTTGCTTGTTTTTGCTAATAAGGTAAACTATATGCATTTTTATTGTTGTGGTTATGTTTCTATTTGTTTTACTTTTCACAGTTTTGATAGTTACATTAGAGATACTTACAGGTGCCTATTAACACATAATTCATCAATATATTCTGTGGCTATTTATCTTCTGAAATGTGTTTGAGTTTTGGATATTTTTTTCAATAGTTGTAACTTTCTGGTTGACCCATTTCAGGTCTTCATAAACCTCCATTACTAGTTGCTTAGTTTAGATCTTCTGACTGCTGAAAAACTTCACTTGACTGTGTTTTCTTTCTGTGAATAGTACATCTGATGAACTTGGGTTTTAGTTTGTCAGTCCATACACATAAATATCTATGTATGTGTGTTTGTAAAATATATGTGTGTGTATATGTGTGTGAGTGTGTGTATAAATATATATATGTCTATATATATCTGTATATATATATATATATATATATATATATATATATATATATATATATATATATATATATATATATATATATATATATATATATATATATATATATGTGTGTGTGTGTGTGTGTGTGTACACAGACACACACAAATGCATACACACACGCATACACACACACACACACACACACACACACACACACATATATATATACACTTTGCATATGCACACACAGGTAAACATTTTTAAAGATCAAGTGCAAGTTTTTTTGTGACTTCTTTTTGTTATGAAAATGTCCTCATCTTGTAAAATTGGCTTTCTTATTCTAAAATGAGTTGTTTTTACTTTAATTACTTAAAGGGGCCTATATTTATTAAGTTTAATAAAATGGTGTTTCTGTTTACTGTATACTGAGCAACTGTCCAGTTCTTTCCTGATTCCATGGCAGAGCCCTGCCTTCTGATGACGCAGTAGCGGGGAGAAAGAGCTTGTTGTGTGTAGGCATACTTTCTTTAGTCTGTAGCAGATTCTATTACAAAATAACCAGACTGCAGCACATTCAGTTACTTAATCAGACAATAAATCTAAAAATAAATGTAGCTATTTTCAAGTGAAAGGTAACCAAACTAAGGAGGAACATAAGATCTTTAGTAAGGTGCATGATTCTTGGCATACAGTGTAATAAAATAAATGTAAGACTAATTAGGACTCCCTCAGCCCACCCTTCTATGGTTCAAAAGCTACCTATCCAATAGGTATCAGTCAGTAAAATGCCACTACACCTTTTTTCCATAACTGCCAGTCAACACCGGTCCACCACAGTCCTTGGTCCCCTGCTCTTTAACATTCTCACCAATACCCTCTACACATCCACACAATAGGCTTCCCTAATACAGTATGCAGATGACTCCACACTCATTTGCACATCTAACAACATGGCATACCTCCAAAAAATTATTCAGGAAGCTTTAACCGCCACCAAAACATAGCTTTGTAATTCAGAACTTGTGCCCAGCTCTTAAAAAATATATATACCTTTTTTCTCCTAAATCACTCTCTCATGAAAAAACATTTAAAGTCCTCTCTCTTGATAATAAAACTGAAGTTACTACTCATAGCAAATTATTAAGGATAATAGAGGATGATATTCTTAAATTCGATCTGCATATACAAAATTGCATAAGAAAAACTCATCAGAAACTAGAGATGCTTTATAGAGCCAAAAACATTCTCACCGACTTAACTAAAGCTACACTTGCCACTACTTATGTCCTCCCTACACTTTTTATGGCACTTTCATCATTACCCACCTTCAGCATCACAAATCAAATCTTGAACAATGCTATAATAAATTTGCTAAATTTGTATCAAATACCCTGTTCAGAACCCACCACTGTATAGCACTAAAAAGCCTAAATTGGTTAGAGCTACCCCATCAACTTTTATACAGCTTCATACCACCTATAAAATTATCCAGGATCCATCTGCTTGTCCAGAACTAAATAACATTCTACACAGCTATGTTCTAGTTCATCAGTATAATCCAAGGACCAAAACTTCCTGTCTGTCCACAAACGTATAAAATCTGCTGGACATTGCCTGTACTCATACCATGCTAAGGCATGAAACTCCTTATCTCTCTCCTATCAGGTCAGTACCCTCCCTTCCATCCTTCAAAACCAGACTGGAAGACTTCCTAGCCAAAAGCTGTCTCTGTTCTCAACCCCAGGATAAACTATATCCCTCAGTGTGAACAAATACCAGTTCATACTTTACATCTCCTCACTTTTCCTTTTTCACTCACTTCCTTACATTTATCATTTTCTCTCCCTTCGCTTTCTCTCTAAATGCACCATACGCCTGCTTTTCTCTCACTTTTTATTGCAGTTCCTCTTTGTATTATAATAAATTACCATTCATTTCTACATAAACTGGCTAAAATTTCATTTCTCTAACTAATTAAATCATTATCCTATAACTTGTATGATGTTCTTCTTTCGGCTTTTCCTGGTTAGGGGTCACCACAACGGAACTCCAGTCCGCTAATGATTGGCAGTAGATTTTTACGATGCCGAGGTACCAGCTCGATGCCCAACCTTAAACGAAGGCACGCCCATAAATGCATGTCTTCTGAACACCACTTGACCGCAAGGAGGACATGCAGACTCCACACAGAAGGTGCTCCAGCCGAGAATTGAACAGGAGAACATCTTGCTGTGAGGCGACAACGCTACCGCTGCACCACCACGGCTAATATATTCCTAAATAATGTTTTCATATTATGTCTAATTTGGTGTAATTATTTAAACTGTAGTAGTTTTTGTAATATTTTAAAAACTGTAACATTCATTTTTATTAACATGTTTTGTAATACTTTGGAGTTTTTCTCCCCGGCCTCCAATGAAAATGAGCCCCTACCCAGTCAGATTTTCCTGGTAATCAAATATCATTAAATAAGAAAATAATAAATCATTGTGTACCGGTGCATTGATTGATCACTTTTAGGGAGTAAACTACGGATGATGGAATCATCTGTATGGCGGGCCTACTGTACAGTGAGTTTCATGTTACGTTGCAAGGCATTACTGCTGGAAAGAAAACATTTGGAATAATTTGTACATCTGTTAAGATGAAGATACAGCAAAGTGATCATTCCATAGTGGGCAGTTGTTTACTACAGAATGAGAGACAGCTCTTGAGTAGTGTGTGATACCTGTGTTATTACACTGTATACCAAGTACAATAAACTTTAGTAGGAGTATATTTGTAGTGCATGGAGTGTCAATGATTATGTTCCAAAATAAACTAACAAGTTTTTTCTTTTTCCTAAATTCGGAGAATAGACATGGCACTCCATGCACTGAATCTCAGCATTTACAGTTTGACCAAACACTGTAAGTTCCAAGGCAAGAGAAGATTTTGCAGCAATGGTTTTTGCAATGTGACAACAGCAACACCTACCACACTTTTGGATGTGTAGTGTGTCGCACAAGCCAATGCGTTTCTTTGTGCCAGTCCCAAGCCCAGATAAATGGGGAGGGTTGCGTCAGGAAGGGCAGCCGGTGCTGCCAAATCATACATGCGGACAACAGTACAGATATGCATACCGGATTGGTCGAGGCCTGGGTTAACAAAGACCAACGCCAGTGCTGTTGGCCAACAGGGTGCTGGAAAAAAATTGGGCTATTGTTGGCCGAAGGAGGAGAAGAGGGGGGAAGGCATGCCTGAAGGCAGGTAAAGGCTAGGACTGTGGTAGTGAGGGTCGGAACTTTGAATGTTGGCAATATGACTGGTATAGGGAGAGAGCTAGCTGATATGATGGACAGAAGGAAGATTGATATATTGTGTGTGCAAGAGACCAGATGGAAGGGGAGCAAGGCTAGGTGTATCGGAGGTGGGTTCAAATTGTTTTATCATGGTGTGAATGGGAGGAGAAATGAAGTAGGGGTTATCCTGAAGGAACAGTATGCTAAGAGTGTTTTGGAGGTGAAAAGAGTGTTGGATAGAGTGATGTTTATGAAGCTTGAAATTGATGGTGTAATGATGAATGTTAGTGCATATGCTCCACAAGTTGGGTCTGCGATGGATGAGAAAGAAAAATTTTGGAGCGAGTTGGATGAAGTGATGATGACTGTACCCAAGGGTGAGATAGTGGTGATTGGAGCATATTTCAGTGGGCATGTTGGTGAAGAGAACAGAGGGGATGAAGACGTGATGGGTAGGTATGGTGTTAAACAAAGGAATGCAGAAGGTCAGATGGTAGTGGATTTTGCGAAAAGGATAGACATGGCTGTGGTGAATACGTATTTTAACAAGAGGGAGGAGCATAGGGTGACATACAAAAGTGGAGGAAGATGCACACATGTGGATTATATCTTATGTAGAAGGGCCAGTCTGAAGGAGATTGGAGACTGTAAAGTGGTGGCAGGGGAAAGTGTAGTTAGGCAGCATAGGATGGTGGTTTGTAGGATGACGGTGAGCAAGAAGAGGAGGAAGAGTGTAAGGGCAGCACCAAGGATCAAATGGTGGAAATTAAAAAAGGGTAATTGTGAGGTGGAGTTCAGTGAAGAGTTAGGACAGGCACTGGCTGGCAGTGAAGAGTTACCAAATAGCTGGATAACTACAGCAGAGCTAGTAAGGGAGACTGCTAGAAAGGTGCTTGGGATGACATCTGGACAGAGGAAGGATGACAAGGAGACATGGTGGTGGAATGAGGAAGTACAGGAGAGTGTACAGAGAAAGAGGTTGGCAAAGAAGAAGTGGGATTATCAGAGAGATGAAGAAAGTAGACAGGAGTATAAGGAGATGAGGTGCATGGCAAAGAGAGAGGCGGTGAAGGCTAAGGATAAGGCATATGAAGAGTTGTATGAAAGGTTGGACACTAAGGAGGCAGAAAGGGACCTGTACCGATTGGCTAGACAGAGGGACCGAGCTAGTAAAGATGTGCAGCAGGTAAGAGTGATAAAGGATAATGAGGGAAACGTACTCACAAGCGAGGAGAGTGTGTTGAGCAGATGGAAAGAGTACTTTGAGGGGTTGATGAATGAAGAGAATGAGAGGGAGAGAAGGTTGGATGATGTGGGGATAGTAAATCATGAAGTGCAGTGGATTAGCAAGGAGGAAGTAAAGATAGCTAAGAAGAGGATGAAGAATGGCAAGGCTTTTGGTCCAGATGACATACCTGTGGAATCAAGGAGGTGTTTAGGTGAAATGGCAGTGGAGTTTTTAACTAGATTGTATAATCAAATCTTGGAAAGTGAGAGGATGCCTGAGAAATGGAGAAAGTGTTTTGGTACCGATTTTTAAGAGTAAGGGTGATGTGCAGAGCTGTAGTAACTGTGGAGGGATTAAACTGATCAGTCACAGTATGAAGTTATGGGAAAGAGTAGTGGAAGCTAGGTTAAGAAGGGAGGTGATGATTAGTGATCAGCAGTATGGTTTCATGCCAGGAAAGATCACTACAGATGCGATGTTTGCTCTGAGAGTGTTGATGGAGAAGTACAGAGAAGGACAGAAGGAGTTGCTTTGTGTATTTGTGGACTCAGAGAAAGCATATGACAGGGTGCCTAGAGAGGAGTTGTGGTATTGTATGAGGAAGTCGGGAATGTCAGAGAAGTATGTAAGAGTGGTACAGGATATGTACGAGGGTAGTGTGACAGCGATGAGGTCTGCGGTGGAAGTGATGGATGCGTTCAAGGTGGAGGTGGGATTACATCAAGGATCAGCTCTGAGCCCTTTCTTATTTGCAATGGTGATGGACAGGTTGACAGATGAGATCAGACATGAGTCCCCATGGACTATGATGTTTGCAGATGACATTGTGATCTGTAGTGAGAGTAGGGAATAGGTGAAGGAGACCCTGGAGAGGTGGAGATATGCTCTAGAGAGAAGAGGAATGAAGATCAGCAGGACTAAGACAGAATATATGTGTGTGAATGAGAGGGAGGCTAGAGGAATGGTGAGGATGCATGGAGTAGAGGTGGTGAAGGTGGATGAGTTTAAATACTTGGAATCAACAGTTCAGAGTAATGG
Organism: Protopterus annectens; assembly: GCF_019279795.1. Taxonomy (NCBI): domain Eukaryota; kingdom Metazoa; phylum Chordata; order Ceratodontiformes; family Protopteridae; genus Protopterus; species Protopterus annectens. Next base: position 1,726,299,147 of record NC_056725.1, read on the forward strand.
TGAGTGTGGAAGAGAGGTGAAGAAGAGAGTACAGACAGGGTGGAGTGGGTGGAGAAGAGTGTCAGGAGTGATTTGTGACAGATGGGTACCAGTAAGAGTGAAAGGGAAGGTCTACAAGAGGGTAGTGAGACCAGCTATGTTGTATGGGTTGGAGACAGTGGCATTGACAAAAAGGAAGGAGTCAGAGCTGGACATGGCATAGTTAAAGATGTTAAGATTTGCACTGGGTGCGACAAGGGTGGACAGGATTAGGAATAAGTATATTGGAGGGTCAGCCCAGGTTGGAAGGTTTGGAGACAAAGCCAAAGAGGCAAGATTATGTTGGTTTGGACATGTGCTGAGGAGAGATGCAGAGTATATTGGGAAAAATGCTAAGGATGAAGTTGCCAGGTAACAGGAAAAGAGGAAGGCCTAAGATACGTTTTATGGATATGGTGAGAGAGGGCATGCAGGTGGTTGGTGTGATAGAGCAAGATGCAGAGGACTGGAAGAAATGGAAACAGATGAACCACTGTGGCGACCCTTAATGGGAGCAGCCGAAAGAAGAAGTGTGTCATTAATGAAAAAACAAAGGGAGATACAATACACTTGTATGAGGCTCTTGTCATAGTAATAGGTGATTTAACATAATTCCCTTCCCAGCATCCCTTGTTTCTCTCTCCTTCTGTTACATTGTGATGCTGAGGTGTTTGGGATGATTAGTTATAGTATGAGTGTTCAGGCACTCTGCACCTTATTGAGCTAGCATCACTGTGTGCATTGGTGGCAGCTGTTGTTAAAAAACTGCTATGATGTCTTGACGACTATACTTGCTTAAGAAACACAATAAGATGCATACTATTTCAGCCTGGTATTCATAATTTTCCTTGTCTTATGCTGGTGTACCAGTAATGTGATTGATGAGATGAGTAAAAGCCTATTTAGCCTCATATGAAGATATGGAAGGATGAAGTGGAGATTGCTGTTATAGAAAAGATTATTGTGGCATACTGACTGCATCATTACTTTGGAAAAATAGTAATGGTGCACACAGTGTTTGCATGACAGCCATTACACTTACTGCCTTATCCTGACAGAAGCAACTTCTCTGTATCCTGCCAGTGACTGTGAGTGGCAATAGAGACTGACTTCATAATCACAGTCTTGGGAAGGCCCATGACATAATCTCCAAATAGTTTTGGCATGTCAGGGGGAAAAATGTTTTCTTAGTAATTTAGGGGCCAGGGATCCAAAACTCTGAGGGTACTTCCACTGTCTGGTTTATAATGTACATGAAGTGGTCACCTAGTGACCAAAAACAAGTTTTGTTTGCAGACATAAGGAGTCTTCCATCTATTTTTTGAAGCTACTTGTTCTGCTGCGAGTTACACTTGTAACAGGTGTTGCTTGTCTAGTCAGGATAAAGTAGACGAACATCAGTGGGTTCAGTTCAGACAGCTTTATTACATATGAACACATCAGGATTGAGGCTTAGTAACTTAAACTTAAACTAATGAACAGACTAACTGCACTCATACATTTTAATACTCTGGCTGTTTACTCAAAATGGTACTGCTGCCTGCACGTGCCCTCACTTCAAAATGCTTCTTAATGCCGCAACTCGCACTCTGATCTACATCCTCCCTCTTTGAGAAATAAGTCATGCACAGAAATTATGACAGTAATCTTCGAAATGCAGTTATACAGAAATAATCCTTTGTCATGCAGTTATACAGAACTAATTACAGGTGAAACAATCATGTCCTGGTTGCTGCATATTTTACACTAGGTCTGGAAATGTGACCTGATCATGTGACATAAAAATTAGGGCTGGGTTTAGTGACAGGGACTGCTACTGGTGAATGTTCAACTTCAGAGATAGTTGACATTTGTTCAACTTCAGGAACAAGATTTGGTACTGAGACATGTCCTTTAACAGGAACATTGTCTGAGTTGCTCTGAGATCTAGAGTCTGTATCACAGGTACAATGCTGCAATATCGATTCAGACACCGGAAGAAGATGCCTATGATTCCTTCTGTATTCTGTTAGGTAAGATCTCAAATCGGCACACACACACCTCTCACTTGACCAATTCGATCAAAACCTTTCGCGTTTGCATCCTTTTTTCAAAGCATGAAGAAATCTGCTCATTTTATCATAGGACTTCTGGGATGAACACTTTTTGAATAATTTGCTTTGGTTGCTCTGGTGTTTTTAGCATTGGGCACCAACACAGTGGAACTGATAGGCAAGGTTGTTCTGGTTTGCCTAGTTAGAAGTCTGTGAGCAGGTGAGCCAAATAAATTATTACAAGGTATATTTCTGAGATTAAGCAAATTCAAGAAAACATCTGTATTGTCAAACTTTGATCTCTCAAGTAATTGCTTTGCACTTTGTACTGCACGTTCAGCTAAGCCATTTGACTGGGGGTACTCAGGGCTACTGGCAATGTGGATAAAGTCCCACTCTTTTGTAAATTTCTGGAACAGCTGACTGGTAAACTGGGCACCGTTGTCAGAAATAACTTTGTGTGGACTACCATGGACTGAGAAATGACGTTTCAACTTAGTAATGACAGTACTGGACGTTATGTTAGGTAGTAGATCAGTCTTGAACCAATTCGAATAAGAGTCTGCCAACACTAAGTTGTTGTATCTTTGGGCTTTTCCCAGTTAACTCCGGTCCGCTAATGATTGGCAGTAGATTTTTACGTGCCGAGTTGCCAGCCGTGACACACAACCTTCAATGAAGGTATGCCCATTCACGCATGTATCCACACAGAAGACGATCTAGCTGAGAATCAAACAGGACAACGTCTTACTGTGAGGCGACAACGCTACCACAGCACCACCACCGCAGTTAGTCTGCCAACACTTAGTCTGCCAACACTAAGTAATGTTGACTATTCCACTTGAAAATGTCTTTGGCTACTATTGACCAAGGTAGTTCAGGAATCTAGTTTAGCTGAAGTGGCTCTTTTTGCAAGGGTTGTTTAGTACTGTTGGATACTGAACAAGATGAAAATACTCTGTCGATATCTTTTGACATAGAAGGCCAAAATACTAATTCTTTTGGTAGCGTCGGAACCTGGGTGCCCACAATGCAAAATCTGGATGTACAAATGTTGTAAGGAAGTAGGAATGACAACTTTAGGACCTTTGAAAATGATACCAGCTTCCATCTACATCTCATCCCTGTAAGGAAAATAAGGTTGTATTTCTAGCGGTACACAAGATTGCTTTGGCGGCCATCCAACACTGATGACGTGGTTGAGCTTTTGCAAAATTGGATCAGTCTCTGTATGATCTCTTAGCTCATCATGTCTTGTGGTAGAAGAATTACGCACTTCCATAATATTGAGGACAACATTCTCTGTATCAAGCTTTTCTGTGGTATTCTGGGCAATTTGGATAAGGTATCAGCTAGATAAAGAAATTTGCCTTTTGTGTAGACCATTTTGAAGTTGTACTTTTGTAATCTAAGCATCATTCTTTGTAGTCTCACTGGAGCTGTGTGCATAGGCTTCTTTAAAGTAGAGACTAAAGGTTGATGATCAATCTCAGTCTGAATAGCTCAGCCATAAATATAATTATGGAATTTCGAACATGAGAACACAATTGCCAAAAGTTCCTTTTCGATTTGGGCATACTGCATATCCATTTGGGTTAGGGTTCTAGATACATAGACTACTGGTCTACCTCTTGAAGAATAACTGCACCAAGACTGAACTTTGAAGCCTCTCAGGAAAGAATCACTGGTTTGTGAACATCATAGTATCTCAACGTAGGTGGGCTGACAATTTTCTGTTTCAGTTCATCAAATGCTGTTTGGTGGTGTTCCTTCCAGGACTAGGTAACATCTTTAGGTGTCAGCTCTCTTAAGGACGCTGATATTCACTGAAGTCTGGTATAAACTTGCCCAAATAGTTGACCATACCAAAACATTGCAAAGCTTGGACATTGACTGGAGCTGTCATCTCAAGATTCGCTATTGTTTGGAAGGATCTGGTCATAAGCCTGAACTGGTGAATAAATGACATAAGTAAATTCTCTCAGCCTGAATTTGCATTTTAGGGGATTGAGCTTAAACTTCGCTTTGTGCCCTTTCCAGAACTTTCCTGAGGTTTCTATGGGTCTATATTATATTATTGAAAAGACAGGTCAGCGAATGGCACTTACATCGAAAATGCTGTTCAGTGAACTGTTCATAGTGAGATTGCAGTACAGTGAAGATTGGAAAATATGCCCTTTCCTCACTGTAGTGCGATATCGGAGTTTTTATATATAGTTAATGGGGGGATGTGCGGGGTGCAGCATTTTCTATGTAAGTGCCGTTCGCTGACCTGTCTTTTCGATAGTATAATATTAGACCCACTCTTTATCATGCTCTCCTTCACCACTGTCTCCATCTAGTAAATCATCTACTATAATAGCACATGGATAATCTGAAAAAATTTGCTCCATTGCATGCTGAAAGACTTCACTGGCAGAATTTATTCCAAAAGGCATTCTGAGAAATCTGTATCTACCAAATGGCGTACTGAATGTAGTCAGTAGTGAAGATTTGCGATCAAGCATTACTTGCCAAAATAAACTCTTTGCATCTAAGACAGAAAAAACAGTGGTATTTGGCATGAGGGCAGCAACTTCCTTGACTGTACACATAGGATGACAGGTTTGCTTTAATGCTTTTTTCAAGTGTCTTGGGTCAATACATATTCTAATTTTATCTGAACTTTTCTTATGAGCAACTACCATGGAAGACACCCATTCAGTTGGTTCTGTAACTGGACAAATCACTCCTTGCTGCACCATTTTATCTAACCAGACTTTGACTCTGTCCTGCATAGCTATCAGAACTCTTCTTGCTGGTTTGACCACTGGACTGATCTCAGAGTCTAACTTCATGGAGTATATGACTGGAAGTTTGCCTAGCTTATCTTTGAAAATATCAGCTTAATCTGAGAAAATAGCATCAGTGAAGCTGGAAATGGGACATGTGCTTATACGTCGGACTTCTTTGGTAAAGGAAAGCAGTTTCATTTTTATACCGTCTCTGAGACCTAATAATGACTGTTCTGGTCTTTTGACTACATAAAATTGCAAGCTGTAATTGTTTCCTGCAGAGTAACATGAAAGCCCTACTGAGCCATCAATATGAATTTCTTCACCTCCATAAGCAACAAGCTTTGTATAGTTGGCCAAATTAAGTCGTAACCCAGCTCTTACTCTAGCAAATGTTTCTGCTGACTGTTTGAACCAGTGTCCACTTTAAGCTCTGTGGGCTTATAATTAATCAGGACAGTACAAAACACTTCATTTTTTGCAAACAAATCTACTGCATTAAACTTTTCACCAACCACCGATACACCATATATATAAAAAGTGGAGTTTCAGCTTTCTGTGTGATCAACTTGCTTTTTTGGGTAACATTTCTTAATAAATGAATGAGGCTTGCATGATTTACAAAGCTTTTGAAAGTGGTTCCGTTTTTTACACTTGTAGCACTGTTGACCGAATGCTAAGCACTTTCCTCTTTTAGACTCATGATTGGCGCCACAATTGCGAGAGTTAACTATAAGAATTGGGTTGAGTTTTGCTGACTCACCCTGTGCTGCACTGAGCATGTCCGTTTTACAAAGCTAGCCATAGAACTTGCTAGAAAAGTACAGGTCTTCTCTGGAAACCCTGCAGGGACTTTAGCAGCTGCCCTGTGCTTTGGCCTGTTTCTATTAACCACGTGCTGCATACTGTCTGCGTTTGTTCTAGAGGCTGCTGAAACCATGTTCTTATCACTTGCAAGCATATTGGTGTGCCTTTTTGTAAGCTCATGTATCTGACAAATCTCTCTGGCTTTGCTCATTGTTAAATCACTGTCCCGAAACAAAATCTTTCTCACTGCAGCATTATTAACACCACAAACAAGCCTGTCTTTTATCATTTCTTCTTTCAAATCACTAAATCTGCATGTCTTAGCCTTGTTTCTCAAGTCAGCAGTATAAGCAGCAAAAATTTCCCCTGGCTTTTGGTCTCTTTTGTAAAATAAGTGCCTGTCCAGTGTAACATTTGTTTGGGGGTTACACATTTCTCTGAATTTATGTTTCAAACACAAAGGGTCCTCCCTTGATTCAGCTTGTACAACAATATGATGGTTTCCCCCTTCTCCTGCATATACTGCTGGTGCATACACAAATGAATGCAGTCTTTCAATGGCTTCTGACCCAACTAGTTTAAGCAGAATAAATGCCCTCGTACATGCATCTTTATCAGAAAAAGCTGCTTGTATGAAAATATCATATTCCTGCTCAAATACTTTCCAGTTCTTTGCAATATTATTATCAAACACAAGCGGAGACAGGCTGTGAAATGTTTCTGCCATGCCAATACTCAGTAATAAAGACTTTCAGAATTATGTACGAATATACACACATATATGCCAGACATTTGTAATTATGCTCAACCGCACAGTAGACTCTTCGAAATAACTGCACTTTGTGAAATAGGTTTCTGTAGCACAAGAAATACTCTGAAATAAGCGTTCTTTGAGAAACAACTCTGCACAGTATAAAAAACACTTCTGTACTTGGACTGAACTTTCCGAATCAACTATCCACATCACAAGAAACTTCTTGAAATGACTGTACTCTACAACTCTGTAGCACAAGAAACTTTTTGAAATAACTGTATTTTGACTGTACTTTGTGAAATAATTGTATTTTGCACACAGTAAACTCTGAAATAATTGTACTGCAATAAATTACACACTGCAACAATTTGCACACTCTGAGAGACTTCAAACAACTCTAGCTATACTTCAAATAGCTTTAATTAATGTGAAATAGCAGCTTATATCAAAAAACATGGTCATTTACAAAAAATACAGTTTTGCCTTTTTATTATGCTCATTTGACTTTTATCATGTTCGTTATACTTTTCTTGTGCTTTTTTACGTTTATCATGCTCGTTATGCAAATCAAAAGTAATTCTGAATGTTTTCATAAGTTATAATTTAAATAACTATCAAATTTCGTAGTTTCGAACATTTTGTTTAATTAGTAATGTGTTTTGTGCTTTTCAAATGTATTGTTTTCTTTGTGAAGTAAATCATTATGTGAGTTTTAGTACCTGAAATTCATTTCTGGCTTTGTATCAATCGTTTGAGCAGGTTGGGATGAACCATTCCTGTATATTTCTCCATTTCTAGCTGCGTACCTCATGCCTCAACTTCTGGATCCTGCTTTGGTGCCATCTCGCTCAGACATGCCGCTTCTGGTACAGTGTTGCTCAGACATCCTGCTTCTGACACCATGTTGCTCATCTAGTCAGGATAAAGTAGATGAACATCTGTGGGTTCAGTTCAGACAGCTTTATTACATACAAACACATCAAGATTGAGGTTTAGTAACATGTATGAGTCCAGTAGTCAGTCAGTTTAACACTCTGGCTGTTTATTCAAAACTGCTGCCTGCACGTGCCCTCTGTTTATATGCACGTGCTCTCACTTTGAAATGCTTATTAAAGACAACACACACACACACACACTGATCTACAACAGGTAGAGCAGACCTGACTTCCTTTTACCTAGAACTGTCCTGAGCCTATCTAAGTGTTTTACAGGCAGGCAGACTGAAAGATGTAGGCCCAGTATTCATGGTCTGGGGCGTTGTATTTTTATAGTGATAATTCATGAAGAGGAGTGCTATGTAATTATGCAAATCACATGGTCTTTCAGGATGACTTTAAAAACGCTCAGGCATTTTGTTAGAAACATCCCCCATAGCAAAAGCCTAAGATGCTTAAGGCATAAGAGATAGGGGATAACTAATAATTAGGTAAGGGGCATTACACATTTGCATATCAGTAGGATTCAGAGAGATTAATCTAAAATTAGCTCATTTGCATACTAAACATGTAAATTGCCCTGAACTTACACCAGTAGACAGTAGTTTAACATGAGAATACAGAGTTGCGAGGGGAAGGGGAAAAGGGAATATGCATTGCCATACATTTTAAAAGGAGGAACAGTTAATGAGTTTACTTAAAGAATTTTTAATTGTATTTTAGTGTTTGTGCATACATGGACAAAATATTGAAGGGGTCATTCTGGGAAATGTTTCATTTGGTGTTAATGAAGAGCTTGTACGTGCATGGACAAACTACCGAAGAGGTTTTTGAGGAAAATGTTTAATTTTGAAGTCAGAGAAGTGCTTGTGCATACATAGACAAACTACTGAAAGGATTGCTTGGGGAAATGTTTCATTTGGTGCTTATGCATACTTGGACATACTGCTGAACGGATTGGTGGGAACATTTTTCATTCTGGTGCTTGTGCATACTTGGACTTACTGCTGAAGGAATTGCTTGAGGAAATGTTTCATTTGGTGTTTATGCATACTTGGACATAGTACTGAAGGGATCACTGGGGGAAATCTTCAATTTCAGTGCTTGTTCATACTTGGATATTTTACTGAAGGGATTGCTTGGGGAAATGTTCCGTTTTGGTGTTTGTGCATACTTGGACATACTGCTGAAGGAATTGCTTGAGGAAATGTTTCATTTGGTGCTTATGCATACTTGGACATAGTACTGAAGGGATCACTGGGGGAAATCTTTAATTTCAGTGCTTGTTCATACTTGGATATTTTACTGAAGGGATTGCTTGGGGAAATGTTCCGTTTTGGTGTTTGTGCATACTTGGACATACTGCTGAAGGGACTTGTGGGGGAAATGTTTCTGTTTGGTGCATGTGCATACTTAGTAAAACTAGAGATTGCTGGGGGAAGTATTTTATTTTGGTGTCAGGAAAGTGCTTGTGTATGTATGGCCAGACTGCTGAAGTGATTGCTGGACAAAATAATTGATTATGTATCATTTTAGTGCTTGTGTATACGTAGACAAACTACTGAAGAGGTTGCTGTGGGAATACTTCATTTTTGTGTCAGGAAAGTGCTTGTGCTTACTTGGAGAAACTACTGAAGGGATGGCTGGTGGTGAAGCATCGCTTTCTATAACGGATGTAAGAAGCAGATATTGGACTATGAATTGCAAGAACACCTCATTAGTATATATCACTTTACAAAATTGCTGTCTCTGCATGCATTATACTCCTTTTGCATTATACTAAATGGCTTCTATGAATCTTGCCTTTGCTGTGCTTATTCATGAACATCTGGGATACCCATTTCGCATCTGAGCACATGACCGGCTATAATCACTCCAGCTTGTCTGCATCTGACTTTAGCCCTCCTCCCTGTGAGTTGTGCCTGATACACATCTTACAGGTAGTCCCCATTGGACAACCTCACTAGGTGCCTGGCTTCTTCAAATGACTTGTCTGAATCTGGAGAAGCAGTGGCTGTACTCCAAGATCCTCCTGGATTAACAAGGTTTTCACTGTTGTGATGAATGAACTCAGCAGCCATAAGAACTTCATTTCTTCTGTTTGTATTCACCCTCTCACATCTTCTGTCACTACCCAAGGTTCTTAGATAAGGATAGGAATGTAAATCAATAGAACTGAGAGCATTTTCATGTTACTCAACTTTTGCTTTAACACTTCACTCAGTCACATTTGCTGCACATCTCCTCTAATCACTTTTCCAAACCCTGCCATGCTCCCTCTTGACCATAGCATTTAAACTTCTTCACCTAAGGTAGCTGCTACCCTTTCACCTGCAGAGAGAGAGCAGTCTACTTTTAAGGAGAAAGACATGACTGATTTGCAGTCAATATTTTTCATCCTACTCACTTTATTTTCAGTAATTAACCATTCCATGGCACTCTAGAGGTCATAGTCAGTTGGGGCTAGCATCATCTTCAGCAAACTCCAGAAATGTAACCCATAAATTTTAAATGGACATTTGCCAAATCTTAGCTGCACCTTGATATCCTGTCACAAAAAAATACAAAAAAAAAAACAAAAAACAAATGAAAACTGATAAAAATCACCTGCTTTGGAGTCTTCTACATCTTGAACATATACAAATTAATACTGAGTGTGCAAAAACAAAACTGTTACAGCACACTTAGAAGGGCCAGTTGAACTGCAACTATAGCCTTAGGACTCCATGTTGTTAGGTTCCTAGCTTAATAGGTAGGTACACAATAATACCAGTCCAGGAGACCACTGAGGAGCCTAGCCCAATTTCCCAAATACAGCAGAAGTCTGTCTAGTAAAATGATTTGCTCAGAGTCACACAGAAGGCAGATGGAGACTGAGGGAAACAAAATGGGGCTACTGGAAACAGCTCGTTAACAGCTTATAGCCTTACTCAGCTGCATTGACTGTCAGAATAAATATTACCTCCCACAAAGCATTCACAGCTGTACGGTCATATGACCTATCCAGATTCACAAGACACACTCACACTGTACAGTGAACTGCTATGACCCCCTCCAGTCGATGTAAAAGGAGTAGGAACTAATGAAGTGTTTTGTGTACAGTATGAAATCTGCATTGTTACTTCTAAATCAAAGATTCAGCTATCAGAAGAGGGTCTCCTTTTCAGCACACCTTGCTGTAGGCCAAGGAGCATAATCCCCTTAAAATTAGAACATACCCTTCTGTTCTACTCTGGTTGAAAATGGAGACCACCACTCCAGTATATCATTCCAGAGACAATGTCTCTGTTTTCCTTGCACCATTAGAAAGACATCCTAACCATGATCCCCTGCTATTATCCAACATTTGAAACATTTCCGTATGAATCTCAACATAACCTACAGCCTTACCACAGCAGAAAGACTGTCAAATTTCTGAAGTGATCTTGTCTAAAGGAGAGCATGCATAATGTATTCAGACATTCCTCACTCTCTTCCTTGCATGTCCTGATAGTACCTGTAGTTAAAGTCAGCATTTTTCCACTGTTCTCAACAACAGTCTGGACTGTGCATCTCCTCTATATTTTATTATATGGTTTGCCAGAAGTTATTTGAGACTATCCAAAATCCATGCACCATGGCTTAAACAAATTCCTTCCACACCTGGGCCTTTACACTTGTGACTTTTGCAATGCAGCCTTATTGGCCTTGTACATTTGAACCTCCCCTTGTAGCATTACTTGGGGAGCATTTTTGTAACTTAATGGATTCCTTCACTCCTGATGCATGCCTCTTGATTCTTTCATTGACCACTTTTTGTCCATGGCTCTTTGACTCTTCCGCAACAACTGATTTCTTGAACAGGGTCCATTTAGACTCCCATTTCTTCTACCTGCCCTAGTATGTGGGGAAGAACCTTTTCTGAAAATGGAAGTTGAAGTCTTCCCACATAGAATTATTGATTTAACAGTCTCAGGACATATTCACTACATGTTTAGGTTTCCCCAAGTCTGTCCAGTTGCCAGTCCATCCATTTCACCCAACTTAACACCAGGTGGTGAATATTTCATAGTTTAGCATCCTGTCTTGACCAAATATTTGGAATATTTGCTGTCATGTCTTAGGGCATGGCTCTAAAGGTCAGTCATTGATCTTTGACTCAAGGTGCTGTGGCACCAAAGACACCTATGAGCAGTTATCTGTTTGAAGATGGTATTTGTTATGCAGAATCTGTGCTTAGCAGAGAAAGGCAAAGACATTTAGCCATTTTGGTTCAGATCAAGCAGTCTCTTCATCCTAGTCATGCCTCTCATCAGATACTGTGGAATGTTTGGATTATTCTTAATATGAGAGTTGAGGTTTCCCTACAAAATCTACATAGGTTAGTAGGTGTTACTCCATCAGGCAGTACTCCCACAGTCTCCAAGAAGGCTAAATACTCCCAAGTAGCTGTAGATGCATATGCACAAACAATGAATGGGTTTTACTTCTGCAACTCATGGCCATATAGAGGTGACCATATTCCCCCATCCATCACACAGAGTAGAGAGTTTATGAATATACCTGCATTTGCCTAAACCTCTCTCAAAGGGTAATCTCCAGAGTACAAAAGAGATTATCGTTGTTCAAGTAGTCCATGTCTGAACCAATGCTATGTGTAGAAGTAAAACCACATATATCTGTCTGGTACCTTTTAACTTCCTGTATAAACTTTGGCTCCTTTTCATGTAGTGAGATGACATTCACTTTCTCAAAAAACATTTTTCATTGTCAAGGTTTAATAGTCAATTAAAAGCCATCCTGCTGCTTCCCGTACTTAGCTGACCCTCACCATGTTCCTTATGAGTGTTAAGCCTACATTGTACTTCTGTACAACTTTTCTTAGCTGATCCCTAATGGGCTGTGTGTATTACCAGTCCACCAGGCACCCACTGGCAAACACCAATGTAACTCCGGTTTGAGGAGGATGGATTCTGGTATCCTTTTTCCAGGTGAGGTTCTATTCTTCTTTGAATGAGCCTTCCCAAATGTCAGATTTTATTATCATGCTCCTTCTGTTGTACCAATATGCCAGCATTGATCCTACCAGAACCACAAAGTTCCAGACAGTGCAGCTGTAGCAACTAAAGGAGCACGCGACCCCCTCCATCGTGATAACATCCTGATCACAATATGAGCTCTAAGGTTGCTGTCTTAAAAGACTGTTTTCCAGTCTTAATGTCTGATGTACTTGTGGTTAACAGTACTGAGGAAAATTAATTAAAAAAATGTTAGTATTTATGGCACACAGCCTGAATTTGGGCACTGCTGAATGAAGCTGACAGTTGAGGGATTAACACTGTGATACAAATGGTATGTTAAACACCTGTGAAATGATCACAGGCTATAGGTTAATGACTACTTCTCCCCATTAAAAGTGTTTTCAGAGTTCTGTCCCTTAGAAGTAGTACTGTGATAAATGCTTTTGAGACTGTACTGTTAATACATACATTGAAAGTATGAAGACAGTCTCTACATCAACTGAAGAGTTTTAGTTTAACCAAACTTCAGTGGTTAGCCATGAAAAATGTGAGTGCATTGTGAGGCAGACCGATAAAGAAGGGAATATTGTGTTATATGACAGATGCAAATATGTGCAATTATTCAGTAAGGTATTTTATACATATTGTTGATTAAGAATTTGTAAAATGTTCAGCAAAGGTTGTCTTTATTATATTTTATTACAGCTTGTAAAGAGAGGTGGTTTATGCTAGGGTTTGTGACAAATCTAAGTGCTAAAATGCTGTATGTGGATGTCCATAAAAAAACAAGTATTTTATTTCCTTTCAGAGATACTCCAGAACTTAGAAGTGGAACTAGGATGTCCAATAATATCTTTGAAGCAATCGTTACATTGTAACATTAATATTTTTAATTCCCATTTGAAATACAGAGAGAATCATTTTTAGGTGACCGTAAATGTATGAAGTTTGCATACCAGAACTGAGTGTAGATATGGTTTGTATTCATTTAGATTTTTTTATGGTTAAGGGACAAGACACATTTGAATTTCATTTTATCCCTGGTACAGTTTTGCCTTACACATGACTATTTTGTTCATTGAGTTGTTTTCTGTCAAAAGAAGGGTTTGCCATGGCAACACATTTTACCGCCACTTACTCAGATATGTTTAATAGGTAATTGAAATGAAGTATAGCTATGCTACTTCCAGTGGGACTGGTGACTTCAAATCACAGGGGGGTTGCAGGAGACAGCTGAATGGGTGGGGTCAAGGGGAGGAGGTGTGGTCAACCAGAAAGGGGAGGAGCTATGCACAAAACCACAAAAAACTAACTTTAATTAAATACGCTGCCCTGGGTGGCAAACCATCATTATGAAAGTCCAATCAAGACAAAAATAAGTGTAGAAGAATAAAAATATTTCAATGCATTGGCTGCATGACAGCTTACTTAATATCTAGATGGAAACAAAAGGTTGTGAGGCATGAAAAAATAAATTACTTTTTAAATACATTACTGGAATGCCAGTCAAAATCAAGTATAAGAAAAACCAGAAGCACTCAACTCAAACCACTTCTCCTTGCACTGCAGTCCTAATTATAATATATTCAGCTTTATTAAAGTACCAAGTAACATGCTGAAATTAGAAATCTATGTGATGCCCCCACTTGTAAAAATGTTTCTTATCCAAAAAAGACCTGCTGCCTGACAACTTGTTTCATGGGGAAAACATGATAAAAGTAAAAAATGAAAAGCAAACAAGAAACAAGCTCAAGATACATTGCTTAAAGGATTACTGTACAGGTTATGGACCACACATGATTGGGTTTAGTTTACGGGTAAAGTCTGTAGAGATGACTGCAAGTCTCCAACAAGTGTAATGAGCTTTTTAAAATAATGGAATCCTGTCCTTTAATACCCAAGGCTTATACATTATCTAGTCAAGTATTCTCTGCATGGCAACAACAGAAAGGCTTTCAATGTTGGCAATTCTTTAACAGTATGCTTATTAAAGCTTACTTGCATCTTACGATCTCAGACAAGCTTACCTTATGGTCATTAAAGCATTGCTACTTAAAAACACAGAGCAACAGGCACTTTGAGTAATAAGCATAAATCAACAGTACAAAAATATGACAGAAACCAAACCATTCTGCAAAATCAAGGACAGATGAAAAGCCACTGTAGTACTTATGCAGTGTGTCCTCCCCATCCAAGGCAGATACAACTACTCCTTGCCTTGCTTGGACACATCCAGAGTCACTACATGGGGGAGTGGGGTGCAACAAGAATGTCACAATTTGAAATCTCTCTGGCTGACTGTGATGGCCCTGACACATTTGTCATACTTCTCAACCTCAAGAGCAAGAAATCTGGACAAAGACCTACACAGAAGTGGGACAAAGGCCCAACAATAAGGACAATTTTTAAATATTGCTCTAATAAACTTAGAAAGATAATAGAATAGGTCTTGCATTAGTATGAATTTTCTGAAGGGTATAAAATATGAAACTCAAATGTCTGTCATTTTCTAACTTCAGTCTGTAGTAATTTGTCACTAATTTGCCAAAAAACACAATTTTATGAAAAATGGACAAAAATGTGATGCAAAGATATAAAATAGACACACAATACAGCTGCTACCTGTCAAAGAAGGGACACTCTAATATTAGTACTGCTACCTTGAGCAGCTGACAAAATATAAAAGAATCTACATGCATTTCAAGTAATCTATAACTTTGATTATTACAGTTATTTCTTAATTGTAAACCCTCCATGTTTTCTTCCAAAATTGCTATTTTGCAGAGGGATTATAAGGGGGAAGAGCAACATTTTGAACCAAAAATTGGGGACAGTTGAGAGGTTGGCAATGCCTAATTCTATAAAGCAATTTATTTGCATGTACCTCTCAACCTGTTAATGCAGTAAATCTGAACAAGGCCAAATATATTGGGGGCACATATAAACAGTACTAAAAATTGCTCTTGTATAAATTGAGACAGTTGATAGAACAGCTCTTACTTTAACATGCATTTTTCTGAAGGTTATGAAGTCTGAAACTTATTGAGTGACTTCTGGCAAATCATTTAGGAATTAAAACTACAAATTTTATGAACAACAAACCAAAAATAAGAAGCAAAAATCTATTCATTCTTTGAAAATCTGGACAGTTGGGAGGTATAGTTCAGCTTGGCCTGTCTGAGTTTGCTGCTTTCCCCCCCTGACAAAATAATGGTTGAATGGAGCCTCTGCAGCCATTCCAATGAACCATTATACTTGGCTATTTCACTCCATTTACCATAAACACTAATGTGCATACTGCTTTACTTCTATGATGAGTTGGACTTCATTTGAAAGTTTTATTTTGTATTTTACAGCACAAACACTAAGTCATCTGTTAAACAAAGCAATGCAGTCTCACAATGAAAACTTAGCATTAAAACTTCTCTGCCCTTGAAACTCACATTCATTGAAACAGCATTGAAACCCACATTCAAAGAAAATACATTTTGCCAGTGTCAGATAAAGATTAATTTTGGGCTGTTTTCGAATCATAGGCTCCTTGCATATGAAACATACATGTGCTCTTTGATACACCTTCCTTATTGTACTAAAATTATATTCCTTGTACAATACAGTACACTTGTTACAGGGTGTTTTAAATTTGTTTTGAACATTTTTCCAGTAAGCAATGAAACAAACCATATGCACCCATAATGGCAAAACTGCCCAGTTGAGAACATTTATCATAAAAAAGTCTACTCAGACTTCCACAGTTCACCATTATTAGTAAATATACACAATTCTACAGTCCACCATTATTAGTAAATATGCACAATTCCACAGTCCACCATTATCAGTAAATATGCACAATTCTACAGTCCACCTTTATCAGTAAATATGCACAATTCTACAGTCCATTATCAGTAAATATGCACAATCTCTGAAGTCAGTCATCTAAATAATTTCACATTAAAGAAATCTGTAACTAATGAAGTGGTTGCTGCTAGCAATCACCTTTATATTTCATGGTTTCATCGAAAAATAAAGTGTCTGTTGCCCTCAGGAATAAATTGCCTATATTACATTAAAAATGATAAGCTAGTAATAATATTGCAAGAGGAAATGGATGGCAAACTGATAACGAACTCATAGTTAGTATCTTCACCAAGGAGAACATTCTCCGGCAGCATCCACCCTTGTGGGAGTAGAACCCACAACCTTCTGCATCAAAGCAAGTACACAACCTGTTGTGCTATAGTATTAACTTGGCAAAGCACTAAACTTCTATTCCCCTGCAGCTCTCAGTTCCTTGTAAAATCTACTCAATACTCAACTGCATCTCAACCGCAGCTCAAGAAAACTGGAAAAAGCCAAAATGTATTGGGGGTCAAAAGCCCAAAAACAGGGACACATTAAACATTGCTTGTATAATCTTGGAAAGTTGCTAGAATAAAATGTTGTGTTGCCACCATATATTTTACTGCCAAGGTCCCTGAGCAAAAACAGTCAAGAGTAACATACCACTCATACATCAGCTGCTTTGTAAAAGAGGAAGACTGAAACTTAAATGGCTATCATTTAGTGAATTCAGTTCTCACCATAGCTGTCAACCTCTTAGTACAAAACACCTGGACAAACCCAGTAATGAGGGAATACAGCCCTCAAACATATTCAGTGAATTCAGTTCTTGCCATAGCTGTCAACCTTAGCACAAAAACCTGGAAGCCAATAATGGGGGAATACAGTCCCAAAAATAGGGACAAATTTAAAATATTCATCTTATAAACTTAGAAAATTGCTAAAAAAAGGTTGTGCTACTATGTATTCTGAAGAACATGAAGTTGGAAATTCAAATGCCGGTCAATTTTACTGCGGACAGAACAAAACAATTTTCAGCAGAGCGCGGGGATTAATACTGCAGACACGTCTTTGTAAAATGGCAGGGCACCAGAGCAAATCCACACAAACACAGGGAGGAGATGCAGACTCCACACAGAAGCCACCCCAACCAAGAATCAAACCAGAAAACCTATAGCTGTGAGGCAACAATACTACCACTGCACCATCAATTATGCAAGGAATTAAACATTCAGAAACCTGAAGTCTGAAATTCAAATGCCTGTCAATTTTACTGCGGACAGAACAAAACAATTTTCAGCAGAGATGCAGGGATTAAAACTGCAGACACGTCTTTGTAAAATGGCAGGGCACCAGAGCAAATCCACACAAACACAGGAGGAGATACAGACTCCACACAGAAGCCACCCCAACCAAGAATCAAACCAGAAAACCTATAGCTGTGAGGCAACAATACTACCACTGCACCATCAATTATGCAAGGAATTAAACATTCAGAAACCTGAAGTCTGAAATTCAAATGCCTGTCAATTTTACTGTGGACAGAACAAAAACAATTTTCAGCAGAGGAGGGATTAATACTGCAGACACGTCTTTGTAAAATGGCAGGGCACCAGAGCAAATCCACACAAATACAGGAGGAGATGCAGACAGAAGCCACCCCAACCAAGAATCAAACCAGAAAACCTATAGCTGTGAGGCAACAATACTACCACTGCACCATCAATTATGTAAGGAATTAAACATTCAGAAACCTGAAGTCTGAAATTCAAATGCCTGTCAATTTTACTGCGGACAGAACAAAAACAATTTTCAGCAGAGGGGATTAATACTGCAGAACCGTCTTTGTAAAATGGCAGGGCACCAGAGCAAATCCACTCAAATACAGGAAGGAGATGCAGACAGAAGCCACCCCAACCAAGAATCAAACCAGAAAACCTATAGCTGTGAGGCAACAATACTATCACTGCACCATCAATTATGCAAGGAATTAAACATTCAGAAACCTGAAGTCTGAAATTCAAATGCCTGTCAATTTTACTGCGGACAGAACAAAACCAATTTTCAGCAGGGATTAAAACTGCAGACACGTCTTTGTAAAATGGCAGGGCACCAGAGCAAATCCACACAAACACATGGAGGAGATGCAGACTTCACACAGAAGCCACCCCAACCAAGAATCAAACCAGAAAACCTATAGCTGTGAGGCAACAATACTACCACTGCACCATCAAATATGCAAGGAATTAAACATTCAGAAACCCTTAAGTCTGAAATTCAAATGCCTGTCAATTTTATTTAACATTTTTTAATCAAGACAGTCTGACTTGGAACAAATAAACAATTTTCAGCAGAGGCCCAGGAAGAAATAATGCAGACATGTCTTTGTAACATGGGAGGACACAAAAGCAAACCCACACAAACACAGGGAGAAGATACAGACCCCACAAAGAAGGAACCCCAGCCAAGAATCAAACCCAAGAACCTGCAGCTGAGAGGCAACAATGCTACTACTACACCATCAAATATCAAGCATTGCAACATTTACAAACCACAGATATTATGAGGAACAGATCAGATCGAATATGAGGCAAAAATCTGCAATTTTTTTACAAATGGTGGTGGGTAGGGAACTCAAGTCTTTAACATTTGCATACAGGGTACAGGGTTCAAGCCTGAGGTATTCCCTACCACACCACCATAAGCACCTGGGGCATTTTCACACACACACACACACACCCCTGCGCAATACTCAAAGACCCGCGAGATCCCAAGGAAAGCCCGACGAGATCCCAATGCTCCTTCCCGAGTCCTGCTGCTGCTCTTGCAGTCGACCCATAATCCTAGCGAGTCTGTGCACTTTAAAAGTGCACAGGCGTCTCACTGTCCCCTATGGGGACTGCCGGACTGCCTTGAGCATGCGCATAGACCGACAGTAGTCGGGACTACTGTGCATGTGCGAAATCCGCGAAATTTTGAAAAATATATATATTTTTTTTTTCCTTTCTATTTTTTATGTTGAGGGGGCTGCAGTCCAGCAGCCCGATGCCACGAGCCGCCCCTGGCTACTTCCTGTTTGTGAATAAAGTAGTCCATTAATGGGGGGTTTTAGAGATGACTTTAATTTGTGGATTCCCTGATTTTTTTTTTTTTTTTTTTTTTTTTTGTGAGGGATTATTGAGTATTGAGTATGGCTTGCAGTTTACCTGTAAGGTTGGTAAAGGCAAATTATGTTAGTGAAAAATTGATGAATGTTACCAGTGGTTGAGTTACTAGTAAGATTTAGCAGAGTCGGCAGTAAATTGATTTTTACATGCATCAGTAGTGTCGCTCATCTTGTCTTGTCTTGGATGTAATAGACGAGTCTTTGTGGGTTCTGTTCAAGCAGCTTTATTATATACAAACACATTACAGTTACAGCTATTAACTTCAACTTAGGTACATTTGCTCTGGAGCCCACAGAAGTCATACTCTAAGTCATTCGCAAGTATACTTGTGTGCCTCTGTAACTTCGTGGATTTGACAAATCTCAGTGGCTTTACTCAATGTTAAATCAAACTAAGCAAAATCTTTCTCACAGCAGCACTGTTAACACCACAAACAAGCCTGTCCCTTCATCAACTTATCTTTTAAGTCACCAAACCAACACATTTTAGCTTTGTTTCTCAGGTCAGTAATATAAGCTGCAAAAGATTCCCCTGGTTTCTGATCTCTTGTGTAAAACAAATGCCTCTGTAATGTAATATTTGTCTGGGGGTTGCACATTTCTCTAAATTTGCCCTTCAAACACTCGGGGTCTTCCCTTGATTCAGCCTGTATAATAATATGATGATTTTCACCTTCTCCCTCATATACTGCTGGTGCATACACAAATGAACTCTGACCCAGCTAGGTTTAACAAAATGAATGCCTTGGTGCATGCATCTTTGTCGGAATAAGCTACTTATATAAAAATATCGTACTCTTGCTCAAATGTTTTCCAATTCTGTGCAATATTCTGATCAAATACAAGTGGTGAGGGCTTTCGAAATCCATCTGTCATATTAGCACATACCAGAGAAGGATTTTGCAAGTACGCTTGACTACACACACATACACATATGCCAGAAATTTATGCCAGTATTTGTAACTTTCCTCAAAGTCACAACAAGCCTCTGAATAACTGAGCTTTGCGAAATAACTGAATCTTTTGAAATAACTCTCTCGGGCACTTTGACACTCTCAGCATTTCAAATAACTGAACTGTGTGCATGAACTGGGCAAAAGAAACTCAGAGCGAGAAACATTTCAAAGTAACTGCACTTTTCGAATAAACAGTACATGGCACACTGAAACTTCCAAAATGGCAGTACTTTGCTAGATAATTCTTTACAGCACAAGAAACACTCTGTAATGGCGGTACTTTGCGAATAGACACACCCAGCACAAGAACTTTGCCTGTACTTTGCACACAGATAAGCTCTTCGGAATCTATGCACAGCAATAAGCACACACTGCAAGCACTTTTACACACTTTGAGATAATTTGAATAACTCTAGCTATGCCCTTGATACAATACAAAGTCATAGTTATGCCAAAACACAGCACTTTGCCACAAAACATGCAGACGCCTTGCTTTATTTATGGTTAATGTGCCCTTTTTACCCTTGTTATATTCATTTTGCTTATTTAATCACTTTTCATGCCCATTGTACTTTTCTTGTGCTCATTTTGCTCTAAACATGCCGGTTTTGTTTTAATATCTTAATCTCAAACATTTCGCTTAGTTAATAAACCTTTTGTGTCTCTCACTTGTTTAATAATGCAGTTTGTGCCCTTGTCATGCTCCATTTTATCTTTTTTATAAAGTAAACTGTTTGTGCTAGTTTCATTACCTTTGGTTCTTTTCTGGCTTTTTCTCATGTTTGTTTCTGTTAGTTTACCTTCACTGTTATCTCTGCACCTCATGGCTCCAAATAGCAATCTCTGGAATCCTGGTTCTGACACCATGTCACTCATCTTGTTGTCTTGTCTTGGATGTGATAGATGAGTCTTCGTGAGTTCTGTTCAAGCAGCTTTATTATATGCAAACACATTATGGTTACAACTGTTAACTTTAACTCAGATAACTTGTATACAAACTAACTACATTCACTCTCACATCCTTACTCTATGGGTGCACTTTCAAAATGGCAGTAAGTACAATACATGCATGTTCATCACTTGCTATGCTTCTTAAAGACACATCACACACAATGCTCTACAAGCAGCATAACATAAATTACCAGCTTACAGTGTTAAGTAATCAACTTTTTTCAGTGTGTTAATGTTTGCAATACAGCGTATATCTGGTTCTCTTAAAAACTAGGCTGAAGTTTGCAAACTTTGATTCTGCATGTTTTCCACATTTCATAGTTTTGCACAACATGCAAAATGCACTAAAATGGCATTATCTTGAGCCATTCTAAGAAATAGGAAGCCCGAAGTAGCAGTTTTCATTCCTCGGGTTGAGCCTTTTCTGTAGTTTATTTTTATATAGTCTTGCCCGTAGCTTTTTAACACAACATGACAGATGATGTGCAATATATATTATACAAAGTAACGAGTTATGAGAAAGAAATATATCAGTGTCATCTTCAATAAAACTGGAGAAACTATGACAATACAGATACATAATTCATCCACCTTTTTTAAGATAGTTGAGTAATTTAAGTAACCCTGATTTTATTTTGCAGTCACTGATAGTAAACATGTAAGTAACTTCTGCACTTCACAGAATCCCCTTCAAAAAGGAAATAAAGCTGTATTGAATCACCACCATCACCAAATAAATACTGACATTTATGGACCCAATTCCAAAAGATTTAGCTCTAATGTTACCCCTCTCTGCCCTCCATCTGTCCCTCAAGATATACCTGATACTGGCTCACCTTCAGCTATCACAAAAGACAAAGTCCTAAAAGTGCTATCAAAAGCTAAAAATTCTACATTGATGGGTCCTGACAATATCCCTGGATGCATCTTAAATAGCATCATGATTTAGCTACAGCCTTATCAACACTGTTCACTCTCACCCTCCATACAGGTTTTCTACCAAGCAAATGTAGAACAGCTGCAGTCATTCCACAGCATAAGGCAGGACCTTCCACAGACCCATAAATCTGACCAGCCTAAATTACAAAGTCATGAAAACACAACATGGAATTAATCTATCAGGACATAGAGAACCTCCGGACACTGTACCCATCACAGTTTGGATTCGTCAGGGGCAGGTCATGCTTACTCAACCTGGTGTTCTTTTTTGAAAAGATTACCAAAGCAATGAAGGCAAAGTGGTACACACTGCATACCTCGACCAGAACAAAGCTTTTGATATAGTTCCCCACTCAGGCATAGTATCAAAGCTAAATAAACTTGGAATAAACTCCTGTGTCACCCACTGGATTACCAGCTGGCTCACAGTTAGAATACAGATAATCAAAATAGAGGAAGTTATGTCCACAAAGAGATGTGTCTCTAGTGGAGTCCCCCAGGCATCAGTGCTGGGACCTCTCCTGTTGGCATCTACTGTTCTGAAGTAAAAGCCAATACCAAAGGGCTTTGCTACATTTGTAGATGACTGCAAGCTAGTATGGGGCTTTAATAGATTTTTTTAAATATATCAAGTGTGGTAAAAAAGAAGTGTTTTTTTTTTCAGTTTTGAACATAGTGGTCATCTAAGGGCAGTCATTGAGTAGGTTAGAGATGCAACTATGAATATGATTAAAGCCAAGTAGAAAATGGCACAGTTCATTACAGATCAGCTTTACAAGTTTTGGTCACAGTTTATCATTAGGTCTAAACCATCTTTGAAGGGAAATTATGCAGTTTCTAATGTCCATGATTTTATGCTGATGTTTTGCTTCATGATTTCAGCGTGGTTTTTGGCAACTGCAATGGTATCGCAATAGTTGACTATCTTCAGAAGACTATCCTGTTGAACCTCTGCACCTTTGAGCTGTATGGTTCTAATGATCCTTACCAGAGGCAACCAAAGTCACCCCGCAAAACTCGACAACCTTCTGGAGGTATGATTTTCTGCATTCATTTTCAGTGTGCTGCTGTATAAATTGCACTAATTGTTGACTTGGTATGGCTTTTCACTATCTTCCCTTCTAAGTGTTGTACGTTTATCCTGTAGTGCTTTTGTGTTTTTTTCATATCATTCACTTTGTCATTTTATTCTTCCATTCCATTAATGTTTAGTGTCATTGGGGCTATTTTGTCCTGCTTTATTGGAACAGGTAAGCTTTAACTACAAAAGGTGACTACTGAAACACATGACAAAAAGTACTGGACAGATATAGTGGCCTTTTAACTGCCACTTTTTCTTTTTTTTTTTTTTTAATTGTTATTAGCCAGTGACCAGAGTTGTAAAAAAGTTTTTGAGGAGTTGCATTTGACTCTCCACAAGGACACTACATGAAGCATTTTTCCGTAACTGTTAACAATGTTACGTATAGCATAAACAAGTACAACTTGGGACAAAAGAAACATAACGCAATAAAAAGGGCACAGAATTCAGGAAACACAGTAACTGTGCCCATAGTGGTAATGCATTGCTCTGATATCAACAGTTCATACTGAGAACTTGAATAATGTGAATTTTGCTATGTACATTACATTTTAACGACATCATGTTAAATGTGCATTATCGAGAAAAATGCTTGACTTGGGTGGAGATAGCAGTGCTGCATAATTCTGTCATACAAATTTAAAATCTGTATTTGTACCCCTACATGAAAACAGTTTGTTGTCCCCTTGACATTGTGTTTACCAAGATAATGTACCAGTGTTGTTAGGAAGGCTAAACAAAATAACTAGGATTAGCTAGATTCATGCATACAGATAACATTTATTTATCTGCTCTTTAACTCTTAGCTCGCTTATTATGCCTTTCAACTGTTCAGATTTTTACAAAATGTCCAGATCTTTGCCCCATATATTTTGTCTGTTCCTCAAAAAAGCTGGTTCTCTAGTAAATTATTGTCAAATCATTGAGGATTGAAGTCAGGAAATAATGACAGACATTTGAATTTCAGACTTCGTACCCTTCAGAAAATGCATGCTAATGCAAAATCTGTTATTCTGTCAAATTTCTAAGTTTGTAAGAGTAATATTTAAAAAGTGTCCCTATTTTTGGGCCTTTCCCCTATTATTCATGGCTTTGTCCAGATTATTTTCTCTTAAGAGGTTTCAGAGGTATGTTGCTTAGGTTTGAGTTTCTTGTTTGGAAAAGGAATGCGAGATATAAAGCTGAAATATACAGATTTTGCATCTTTTGAAGTAGCATGCAAAATATAATATTTCATCAAGCAGTATATTTTTTACACTGTCTCAGTGGATGGTACCAAAGTAAGTAGCTTAAGAGAAATAGTGATATGGATGCATGACATTTTTGCAGCTCTTTATATTTATTTGTGTGCATTGCAGAGTAAAAAAAAAGTTTTGGCACTTTTTGTTAAACATTTTGGAACAGGTTACATAGTTAGTGGTTCTATAATGTGAATTTGACACCAAATTGAGCAAGTTAGCTGTCACCTGATCTTAAGAGTTTACATTGTGGACCCCCACAAGTTGCTGTACAGTTGAACCAATACTCATAATCTCCCTTAAATTCAGGGTATTAGACAAGTCCTTTAAAATCTCCACAAAACTGTAGTACGTGTACTGGTGAAAAGAATACATTGTTACAGGATGAGTAGTTGTAGAAACTAGTGTTGAATAACACTTGTCATCAAGATTTTAAACTGGCAATGGTATAATTTGAAATTTGACTTGCTTATGACTGAGAAATGAATATAGTTTTGAAGAAAGGAAGTTTCAAAAGTAGAATTTACACATTTTCCAAAGCTGTCTTAAAAAGTGGAAAGGTATTTTTTTTCATCTGGCTGATGAGATTTTACATAATCCCATGATAAATTGATTCAGCCTTTCATCTCTAAAGTGCTGGTGATACATTACTTAGCTCCTTCATAAGAAAGTTCAACCTGACATCTTAGTGGTTCCAGTGAAGAGAGAAGTGTCTGCAGAACTCTAGAATGATGTTGGCCAGTGATCAAAATTCACACTTGTATCTTAGAAATGATACACTTATTTTCTTCACGTTCTGCTTTTGTTTGTTGGAGACAAATGCCTGGAATTGACAACTCATTTTAGTTTGATTTTTATATGGTTGTTGTATACATTTATTAGTTTATGATGATGGTTCCTCTAGTCTTATATTTTAATCACATATTTTACTGGTTATGCACTGCCTTATGCAGAGCACCTTAAGGTCCTTTCCCTCTAGTCCTATAGATTGCTGAGGGGTGATCTATGACTGGCTTACAAGCCATCCGCAAACGCCACACTAAGGAATTTCCTATTGATTCGAAGGTCAGTACCAGAAATACAAGGTCTGGGGACCTGAATGTTGTCTGTGACTCAAACAGAAAATGCTGGAGAGATAGATTTGTGTCCCAGAGACTGCCCTTCCTATGGAACAGGCTTCCCATCCATGAGAAGCTGAGTTTGTCTATTACTCAGTTTAAGCGCAACCTAGACCAGTGGATGGAGAATAGGAAATTTACACGAGGCCTGTCACCCATGTCCCTTATGGGCAGAGATAGTTTATAAATGCCTGGCTGTCAATGTCTTGTTTGGAAAAAGGACATCATTATTCTTTCAGGAAAACCTGACTAGGCTTAGCACCCCACCCCCACCCCCCAAGATCGTCTGCCTAGTAATAATCCATTAATCTGTAAATCTATGATTATTTACTACCAAGGAAATAAAAATATATGACAGTTTTGTTGAATTTATCAGTAAGTAGTTTGCTTGCAGAGGATATTCAGCTTAAGAAAAGTTTAATATTCCTTTGATTCCTACCATGAAATATGAGTAGTGACTTTGGATTTAAGGTGTGGATTCTGTTTTTTAGAACTCAGTCCTGCTGGGGTTTTCAGAAAATCCAAAAGAAATTCACAAGCCCATTTAGATTCTAGTAATATGCTGAATGTTTAAAATGTTCATACAGGACTGATCCCCCATACCTCCACCACAAGCATCTTCTTTGCCTAGAACTGCCATAATTGTCTAATGTTTGCATTTTGTGATGCATGTAAAGATTTTTGTTGAAAATGAGTATCTACACACACACACACACACACACACACACACACACACACACACACACACACACACACACACACACACACACACACTAAATGATTTATGACATTGGTAGGTGGTGAGATCTGCCAATAGTTTGGACATATGCATATAGGTTAGTGCATTTATAGTCACTAGGCATGCAGTCTAAGGAATATTGAGACCTGCCCAATTTCTCAGTAGTCCCAGAGCATGCTTTGGTTAAGTGACATGCTCAAAATCACAGAGTTGACAAGTGGAGGCTAAGGGGATCAAACTCTGTATAACAAAAAGTAGCTCATTAACAGCTCATTGCCCTAATCATCTGTAATGCCAGACTGCCAGATGTAAAAAGATAAGACTGTATTTCTTGCTTCTCAGTATTCATTTCCCACTCTGTTTAATGTGCTTGTGGATTCCTGAGGCATAACTCCTGTTGATTTATGAGTTCTGATTAGGGTATTCTAGTACTTGGATGTATGAGTAGATAACTGTTACAGGAGCCTAAGCTATATGTATTGTATCCTACCAAGGATATGACAACCTGTGCCCAAAGCTTTAGGGCACATTCCACATGCCCTAACCACTAAACAACTTGGGAAGAGCCATATAAAGTCTGTGGTTTCATGCTGTTGAAGTGCTGTCTCCCTGTGGGCATTGAGTGATTGACACTAGGCTAGCTCTTCACCAATGCTGGACAGCTAAGTAACCCTGTGGGGGAAACCTTCTACTTTATCGGTTTCTCTGAGAAAACGTTTACTATTTCTCTATAAAGTTATTTAAGTTAGAAATTGTGTTTTTAGTGGCTGTTACTAAAAATGTTACCTCACAAATATTAAATTTTGTAAGGTTTGCCTTTTCCATGAAAATTTGATTTAAAAATATTTTATGTGTAATATTCTGTTACTCTTTGCTTAAGGCTTTGAGAATGGCCTATTAAAATTTTACATCAAAACTTTAAAAACCTGGTCTGGTGGCTTACCAACTATTTGAAGTTCTGCTATCTGCTTATCTGGCACTTTTCTTGGCTAGAACGTAGAACAGTGTTTGGGCTCTTTTGTTCTTCCCTCCCTTTCCACAAGAAGAAGAGTTTTACATGAGTCTTTGGTTGTCAGGCAGGCTTCACTAGTGACTGACTCTGCTTTGTCTAAATTGGGTAACTTGGACCAGTTATCACATTCTCTAGATTCCTTTAGAAGCCACTAAGAACTTGGGAGATGGGCATATCCTCTGTGGTTGTTGTGTTGTCCTATATAGGCAAGATTCAGCCACTCTTGTCAGTCTCAGAGAAGTGAGCAGATGAGGCTTTACAATTAAATTGACGTAAGGAGCCTGTTTCCCAGTGAAGAATCCCATCTTTGGGTCTTTCATTCTCTAAGGGGAGTTGCTAGGAAGAGGAAGCAGAAGATCTGATGATGTAATTTTCATTCTTTCCTCAACAAATGGTTTTGGATCTGATTCGGATGCTTTTTTTCAGCTGGTGGAGCACTGAAAGCTCTTAAGCTTCTCCCTTACCCATAATGCACTAGTCCCTTACCATACTTCAGATTTTGTTTGCCGGCTTCCCATATAAACATGGTCATTGTTAGCACTTGAGTTAAAACTTGTGTACTGTGAATAAAACTAGACTTTATATATCTAACTTTTGTTCCTTATTAAATTATATCCTCTCTTGCCCTCCTACACTATTTAGTGTAAATTCTAAATACCATTGTTGGTATTTTCCCTTTCCCTTACCTTTGAGTTAGTCCCTTAAATTACCATTGTTGGCAATACTTATTTTCTGCCCTTTTTTCATAAATATCTAAAAGCTAAAAAAAAAAAAAAAAACTTCCTCTTTTCTGTCCTGTTCTATTGTTGCTAACATCTGTAGATATGTCTGAGAAACCTTTGGGTTTTAAAAAATTTAAGGCCTGTGGCCACAAGATTCCATTGTTGGATGCACACGATTTGTGTGTTTATTGCTTAGGCCCAGCCCATTTGAACTCTGCATGTAATATATGTAAGGCCTTTAATCCTAGGGCCTTTATTGACCATAAAAATAAACTGATTTTAAGAGGAGTAATGCCTTTGACTTCCTCTGATAGAGCTTCTGCAGCTCAAACCCCTAAGAAAGGTGACAAAAAAGAGACCACAAAGAATCCACTGGACCCTTCAAGTTCTTCTGGCCCATGTTTTGCTCCAGGTTTGGAAGCACCTCTGAAAATATCAAAACCAATGGATCTAATTCAGTTGGATTTGAAGATGAAACCCTCCAAACTGACTACTTTAAATCCAAAATCTATGACATTGGATCTGCCCCCCTCTGATCTGAAAAAGCACAAGGATAGGCCTCGTCAGACTTTGGATCCAGTATCTTCCAGTCTGCCATCTCCTTTCTTGGAAAAACCTCACAATTCTGGGACTTTGTTCATTGTTTCTTCATCTCGTTCCTCCAAAAATCTGACCGAAGCAGATGTTGATAGGATGATGAGGAAATTTCTCTCGACACAAATTCAAATGGGGATTCTCCTTGTTCCTACCCCATTGCGTACGGAGACCCTTATTAGTACTACCCCACCTATTTTGTCTCCTTCCCTGACCTGAACTTTAGTTTCAGAGCAGTTGGAACTGACAATCTTAGATCCATTTGTATCGGATCAGAAGATCCTTATATCTTGTTCACTGATGTCATCTCTGAGTGGGCCAGCATTGAGCATGTTGGAGCTGGATGACTCTTAGAGCCTTAGTGTCAGCGCCAGATCCGAGGTGTTGGAGTCAACTCTGAGAATGCCAAAGCCATCTCAACACCTCAGAGCCTCAGCTCTGGACACCTCAGCTCTGACCCCTGCTTTGAGTGGTTTGCCTTTGAGTCAGAAGGAGTCGATGGTTCAGAAGCATGTCTTCTCAGAGCCATCGGTTTCTTTTTTCTTTCTGTCTTATGCATTCTGCTTTTGAGGTAGTGGAGAGAGTTTTCACTGCTCCAAGAGAAAGGATGTATCCACCCTTCTCGGCTCCTACTTCCCAGACCTAGGTGTCCTTGTGCCTTGCACTTCAACTTCCTACAGCATCGGGGCAGCCAGCTCAAGTCTCCAGGATACTCCACAGGGTATATTGATATATTCTGATATTTATTATTTATTTATTGGCATTTGTTTACAGGAAAAGTCCACTGGGCCTAGAAGAACCTATTTGCAGTGGAGACCCAGAGAGAAAACCTCCAGGGGTTGATACTTCTCTGGAACATCCCACTGAGGAAGTCCCTAGGAAGAGAAAGTGGTAAAGGAGGCAGTTAGACTCTCCTTAAGAGTCTATCATGGAAAATACCAATTTCAATGAGGGGGAAAGGTCCCCAAGATCACCACCTGATGACGTCTCATTTGGAGACATAGTGAAGTTCCTCAGGTAAAGGGGTAGTTGGTCTACTGACAACCCTTCCCAAGAGAAATCAGTATTCTTAGAAGTCTTTGGGACTGGTTCATCTACTTTCTGGGTGTTTCCACTCACTGATGAGCTCATTGATTTGTTCTGTCAAAGGGCATGGAAGGAACCTGATTCTGTTGAACCGATCCCCAGGAGACCAGACAAGATACTGGCACCATCCAAGGATAGTGGCTTTTGGAGCAAAGGAGTACCAGTTGATGCTGTTGTCATAGCAGTGGACAAAAAGGAAGAACTTGCAGAACAAAGTTCTTCTGTTCATCCCCCCTAACAGGGAGTCTAGAGTGATGGACACATTTGGGAAGTATGTATATGCTTCAGTGAATTTTGCACTTTGGTCACTGAATTATTTGGCACACTTTACCAAGCTCCAATGGGATTTGATTAAAGAACTTACCAAATCCCTCTCTGGGACCATTACTTCTAAGGTAGAGAGCTTGGGTGCCTCACAGTTGGCTATCTTACAATCTATTTCAAATTAATCCATGAAGCTCATCTCACATGCAGCTGAAGGTACCTCAAGGGCAGCAGGTTCAGGCATTTCCATTAGAAGGTACCTCAAGGGCAGCAGGTTCAGGCATTTCCATTAGAAGGCATGCCTTGATACACCTGTGTGACTTTGTGTAGCCCTTTAATTCTTCCTTCATCAATGATCCCTTTGACAGAAGTTCTTTGTTTGGCCCCAGAGTTAAAGATACACTATCCAGGTGTGAGCAGGAAGGTAAAACCCTGTCTTCTGTGTGCATATGTTTTTTGAGTGCTCAAAGACCTTTTGTTAGGAATCAGTGAGGTGGTCAAAACATGTGGTTCAGAAAATCCCAGGTTCCCTTCCAAGATCCATGTGGAGACAGTTCCCCTGGGGCAGAGAGGGGAACTCTAATGGAAGATGCCATGCATGCAGCAGAAGAGGCCCACAAAACCAAGGATATAGAGATAATTTCTTGGACAGATCCTGCCAGCACTTCTGAAAGCAGGCCTGATTGTCTACGTCTGGAGGCATTCAGGGGTTGTTTATCCCTGCACCAGAGAGCCTGGCTAGAGATTACAAAAGATTCATGAGTGCAGAGAATTATTTCCACAGGTTATATAATACCCTTATCCCTATACTCCTTAGCAGTAAATAGAATTCCCGATGTTCCCACCTATTCAGAGGAAAGCAGCAGCACTACAAATTAACAAAAGCTGCTAGATAAAGGAGTTATCCAAGAGGTCTCCCCAGACCAGAAAGAGTCCAGAACTTGCACATAATTCTTTTTAGTGCCAAAAAAACAGGGGACTGGAGGCCAGTTTTGGACTTCTGAACAAGTCATTTCATTATACAAGTTCTGGATGGTCACAGTTCAGTCTGTTCTGCCTTTTCTGCACAAGGATGACTGGATGTGCTTGACAGATCTTTAGGATGCATACTATCCTATAAAAAATGAACAGACAATCCAGAGGGTTTCTATGCTACTGGCTGGGGGCCATTCACTACCAATTCAGAGCGCCGGCCTTTGGTCTCACCACAGCCCCCAAGATGTTCACCAAATGCATGGCAGTAGTGGCAGCTCACTTGAGACTGCAAAGATTTCAGGTATTTCCTTACCTAGACAACTGTCTCATAATCACTCTGACCAGGCTTCAGTTGATCAAAGCATGAGATTAAGCACTCCAATTATGCTCTCTCCTTGGAATTATTATCAGTCACAACAAATCTCAACTAGATCCAACTCATGTATTGCATTTCATGGAACATTGTTTGCCACAATATACCTGCAGCCTCCTTTCCTTCACCAAGGGTACAAACCATAAAATTTCAAGTCAAAAAAGTAATCCAGAGTTCTTCTCTCTCAGCTCAATTGATCCTTGAAGCTTCGGGGTCAATGTCTGCTGCAGTAGTTTTGGTTCTGTTAGCAAGATACCACATAGGAATTTTTCAGTGGACCCTAGTGACTCAGTGGTCTGTTCTTCACCGATCTTTGTACATCAATGACACAGGAATGCAAAAATTACCTTCTGTGGTGGATTTACTTTGATCAGATAATGCAGGGTCCCCCCCTTTATTCTTCTTTAACCCAAGGCCATAGTTACCACAGACGCTTCCCAAATTGGGTAGGGGGAGCACTTCTTGGGAAAGAGAGCCTGGGGCACATGGTCCCCTGAAGATGCCAATATGCATATCAGTGTCTTAGAACTGAGAGATGTCCTTGTAGCATTGCAGGCCTTCTAAGACACTCTCCCTTTTAGGACTGTTGCGATTCAGATGGACAGTATGTCAGTGGTCTGATACATCAACAAACAAGGAGTAACTAAATCTCACCCCCTGTGTTGAGAAGCTTTGAGAATGTGGCAGTGTATATCTCATCCAATTGATTTCTGATAGCAATGCACATTCTGGAAAAATCCAACATGATAGCTGACAAGTTAAGCAGGTCTATTCTGATTCCTCACAAGTAGTGCCTCAACATGAAAGTGGTGGAAAAGATATTCTGTCGATAGGGCCAACCTTGCTGCAGCCTCTTTGCATCTCCCCTCAACAAGAGTGTAGTAGGTTCTTTGCCCTGATCCCCCCACTGGGGGAGTCATAGACAGATGCTCTTTTCCACGATTGGCCCCCAGTGCCTCTAATCCCCAAATTCCATTATATAGCATCTTAATTGAAGGGCACAGTCATCCTTATTGCTTCTTTTTGGCCTCATCAGGTTTGCCTCCCCTTTCCCTGGCCTCATCTGCTTTGCCCACCAAGGATTCTGGATCAAATTCCAGACCTCCAGTCTCACCTGACAGATTTGATACACCCAGACATTTAAGGCCTAACCCTGACAGCATGGCTTCTCCAATTATGTTAATAGTTTTCTTCTGTCTTCCCACTAGGAAAATTTACAGAAGTAAATGGAAAAAAAAATATTGTTTGTGCACAGCAAAATGACACTGACCCTTTTTCAGTGCCAGTACCTGAAGTTCTTGAATTTCTAGCTACAATTTTTAGTGAAGGCGCTAGTTCTTCAACTATTAAAGTACTAACTTTCTGCCATTTCCAATTTTCACTAAAAAAAGTATTTTGGCTTTTCCCGATTAGGGGTTGCCACAGAGGAATTCCGGTCTGCTCATGATTGGCAGTGGATTTTTACAGTGCCGAGTTGCCAGCCCGATGCCCAGCCTTCAAACAAGGCACACCCTTTCACGCACGCACTTACCTGCATGTCTTTAGATGTCACTCGACCGTGGGGAGGACATGCAGACTCCACACAGAAGGCACTCCAGCCGAGAATCGAACGGGAGGACCTCTTGCTGTGAGGCGACAATGCTAATCACTGTTCACATTGGAGTAAATAATTAATCTCTAGCTTCTTTTAAATTGTGTAAGGCCTTTTTAAGGGGAATCTTTTTTTTTAGACCTCCTTTTAAGGATATGAATTAGTCTATGATTGTAGGTCTCCAGTGCCTGTGCCACATGAAAGGGATTCAGAATCTAAAGAAAGTTTTTTTTCTTTAGATTCACCCCCTGAAGTTATATTCTTCTGAAACTATAGTCAGAATGAAAGAATTGTTTCAGTGAGAACAGAATGAAATTACAGTTTCCCAGCAAAAATATTACTTTCCTCAGTCTACAGCTGTTCCCTCTGTCTTACAAGCATTACAGGATCTTTTCCTAAGAGCATGTCTGGCCATCATTCTCCTGCCCCCAAAATGTCTGATACAATTATATAAGGTTTCTCAGGCCCATAAGTTTATATTTTCAAATCTCAGTTCAGACCCTGCAGTTATTTATTTGGCAAAACCATACTTTGCCAAACATCCGGTAAGAACTAACCCAATTCCTTCTGACAAGAGTTAATGCGTTCTCTTTTATGGCAAGGAAGGATCCTGTACTGTGTTCCACCATTTCCTCTAATTCTACACATCTTCACAAAGTTCAGAGAGAAGTCCAGAGAGAGAAGCATAAAAGAGACTTTCATAATTTAAATGTGCACCAACTTGCTCAGGTTGTAAAGGAAGATGGGACAGGAATTTTGGAAGATGGAATAGCTTTCTTTGCCCCACGGAAGGAGGAATACATATTGGTTAAGCACATGATTTCTTAATGGATTGCTAACTACAATATGTCTTGCCAAAATTTGTGAACCACGTCTTGGAAAATACTGCTGCCAGGAGACATTCCTCTAGAGGCATGTCTGTTTCTACTGCTTGCTCATAAATACCTCCATTGGGAACATTTGTAGTGTGCCTTCTTCATTCTCTCTCTCTCTCTCTCTCTTGCCTCAGTGGAGTTTGACTTTTAATTTTAGTGCTTAGGATTCTTTCCAGCATGTAATGATCACAGTAGAGTTATTGTTTGGATACCCAACCTGTCAAAGATAGCATCCATAATGCTAAACAGTATGGCAAGAAGACAATATTTTCTTTGAGACTGAATTCAGCTCCCTACCCCTTACCCCTACCATTTAGGTAAGGGACTATGCTGTACCCCAAGTTTTAAGGTTGAACCCACTACTAGTGAAAGTGAATTTACCATTTCAAATCTGTGAACTTCACTTAACCGTTTGTTGTCTATCTGCGCTTCATTAGCTCATACCTTGCTATCCTGTGGCTATGGATTGTCTTTTTACAAGTTACACAGGTATATTGCTTATCTTTTTGGTAAGCTATATTTTTATTTGCTGTGCTTGCTCAGTGGATAGTGTTGAAGCAAGTGTTACTGAGGCTTACTGCACCGTCCTAATCCAGTGCACAGTGTTTGGGAACTTACAGGTAGGGAGTGCGCAAATCCCCAAGAGAAATTCTGAACTATCCTTTGCTGTAAGGTATAAGAAGAGGAAATCCAACAGTTGCTTACTGCAGAGTGCCCCCTCAGAAATCAGTTTGTATATTGGCTACATATCTTTTATTTCTGGGTACGTTTGTGTAAAGGATTACTAATCATTTAATTTGTTTCTCTGTATAGGGAATTATTTAACCCATATTTTTAAGGTCTAGGTTTTCATTTTAACTCTGACCCTGAATAATCTCTAGCACTTGCTTGGTAATGTTGTCATGGATAACTTGGTAAAGCTGACTTCCAAAGCAGCCAGATAAAATAGTATATTACTACTATTTTTTTTTTTGCCAGTTCCTACTGACATCTCATCTCTGGCCTCATTCATAGCTCCTCTGCTCCCTCAGGGCCAGTGCATTGTAGGATCACCTTTTGAACATGGTCCTTCTCCAAGCTGATGTCACCCCTGTGGAAGTAAGGACCTTTACAGCCATCAAATCATGCATGCCCCTTGAAACAGGAGTGAAATGGAAATACTGGAGCCATCATACTGCAACCAGCTATGTTTTTCTGTTTACCCCCCTCCCCCGGCATGTTGCCTTAAAATATAGTGTGTTAGTGGGGAGGAAGCATGCAGTGGGGCATTGTAACAGGTGTGGCCTGTCTCCATGGTGAGAGAGACCCTATCTCCCCTCTCCCACATTAATGACTCCCCAGTGGCTGCTGATCTTATTAACTCCCAGTCTCCACCAGACGCTTGCAGTGGTGGGCCTCTCCAGCATGTCTTCCCTTTTCTGTTCAAACATGCTTGAATGACGTGTCATCTCCTTTATGATGCCACACATGTGTTCATTGGCTGTCCCAGTACCTAGCTACTAGCTGAACTTGGGTAGTTTGGATTGCAGGGCTTCATCCCCAAAATAATAATATATATGACTTAGATTGTTTTCTGTTATGCTTCAGCTGTAGCTGTAATCATCACATGAAAAAGACATGCTTTCTTAAAGAATCATCTGCGCTTTATTATTTGTCAGAGTTTCAAATAATGCTCTCTTTTGTAGAAGATTACCTTTAGGCAGAATTAATTGGAATTGAATGGCTGCAGTGGAATCATGTCTTGCCCAGGACTGGCCCTGTGCCTTCGCTACTGCCTTTTGGAATAGGCTTTAGCTACCCCACAACCCTGAGTAAGATAAAAAAATGTACTAGATTGAATGAGTGAATGAATAAATGAGTGAGTGAGTGAGTGAGTGAGTGAGTGAGTGAGTAAAAGGAAAAGAAAGTAAGTGAGAACCAGAGTCACTCAGGTTTTACTGTTCCCATCAAGCTGTCTCTCTGGCCTGTCAGAACATTAATAGGCATTTATACGTGTGTTGTAGCCAACCACTACTGCAAGACCTGTAGAAAAATGGGAGGGGAAGACTAAGAAGACTTGAACACCCCAGAAAAAATTAGATTGGTAAAATGGGATATGACCTTCTGCCTTTACCACCATCTCTTATCTCATCTTGTTTGGGTTTTGGTGATAGGGCTTAGTCTCAGCACTTACTTCACATGTTAGAACAGAATTCTACAGGTAACGATTCTGCAATTGATTAATTTTTTTATGGCTTACTTTGCAAAGCTTGAAATTTTGGAGTCCCAGGTCACAAAAAAGGACAGACTTAATGTTCAATAATGTTTGTAGTTATAAAGCAGACTAGCAGGCAGGGTGATAGATAGACTTTTCAGCCCTCACCCAGCTAATGACAATCAAACAGTTTTTAACACTGTGTACAGGAAGCCCTTAATTCCTTTGATTAAATTTTAGCACATCCTATGGCCTTTCTGTTATGTAGGATGCCTTTCTATACATTCCTGTCATGAAATAACTAAGATTTTAGGGAGTCTGCTAATGTTTACAGTTCCCAGCTGTATCCCTTAGCCTTTGTACAGCTCCAAGAGCTTCACAAAGTGGCAACCTTTACTCTTTGCTTTCGTAGGGGGTTGTAAATATTCAGATGATCGTAGATTTGGAAGACATTTTGTGAGAGCATAAACTCAACTCTTGTTGCAACGTTAGTCCAATCAAATCACCTGCTTTAGACAGCTGAGAAGTGAAGACAAAGCCAAGTTATATCTGCAGCTAATAGAAACAACAGTGTTTGGGGAATGCCACTAGACTTGCTTGTTTCCAATTTCTTTACTCAAGATAAACTTTTAGAAATCAGAACATTTGTGTTTGGTATGGCAAGTCTCCTTTTAACTTCGTTTAGACATTACTTTAGAGTGCCACAGTTCACACATTCCTATACCATTTATGTTCCCGTATGTTCCTCTCTCTCCATCATTCCCAGCTAATTTCTTAAAAATGGATTTGTCTGACTTTTTAGGGCAGGCTTATCTGGATTTTCACAAAGGTAAATGGATCTCATCTTCGCAAAGAACTCCATTTTCACGTAAAATGAAAGTCAGGATATTAGCTTTATTGGCTCTCAGACTAAGCATCATTTCAGTTATTACAAGTTAAGGCAGCAAGACATTTCTGTTGTAGCTGAACAAATTAAGTGTTACCATGGCCTGTGTGTTTTGCATATACACAATTCCAAATTGCGAAGGAACACCATGGATGTACAGGCTGTGCATCTCCTAGGGAAGTACATTAGTTTAGCAAGCTGAAGAGTGACAATATGAGAGTAACAGAGCTGATTTATTTCTCTGCAAACTTACAGTTTTTAAACTCGGGTGTTTTGCTATTGGATACTAAAGAGTCATTTTCCTTTCAGTGGATTCACACCTTTCTTCATGACCTCATGCTAATCCATATAATTAAAAAGTTGTGTCAGACAAAACAGACATAATCTTGATTGCATTAAAATAACCTCGGTAGACATTATGCCATGCCTCTGCAGCTGGCATACTACTCGCTTTTTAACTATTTTCAGACAGTATTACTGAGTCAGTGCAGATGGTGTGTTACATACCAGCCTTCTTCAATCTCTCGTCTTGTGTGTTTACTGCATTACTGTTGATTCCTGAAGCTTACATTAAGGATGATCACTGTAACAATTGCAATGTGGATTTACTCACCAGTAAAAATTACATCGAGCTGATTAATTTTTCATAGTTGTCCTTTTCCTTTGCAAAAGCCAGTACCGGTCTTGTGCTGACCGTGTTGCAAATTTTCAGAGTCACAAGACTTTCTTATAATTACCACTGGCATGCATTTATCTCTAACTTGCACCTTTTTCTGTTCTTCTTACTGTTTCAAACCCTGTAGTTGATTGGATGCATTTTTGTAGTGAGTTTGTGTTATATGGTCGTAGGCTTAATATTGCTGCTGTCTGTATTTTGCACTGTAAAAATTTGAGGTACAGAATTTCTTTAAAATAATATTTTCATATGGAAGGGTGTACATCTTCTCTTCTAAGTCCACTTGTAAACATGTTTGTGATAAACAAACTGCTTCTGAAGATTTTAAATTGTTTTGCTTATTTTGTTTGGGGCCAAAACATAACACTTAAGCTCTATTTAGAGTTCAGTTAAGCAGCTAAAAATGCACAAAGTATAGAAACTTTCTTAGAGAAAACAGTGTAATGTACAGTGGTTCATTGTACCCCAGAGCAGAAAATGGAAGGGGAGAGAGAGAATATGT
This sequence comes from Protopterus annectens, assembly GCF_019279795.1. NCBI lineage: Eukaryota > Metazoa > Chordata > Ceratodontiformes > Protopteridae > Protopterus > Protopterus annectens. The sequence goes on from NC_056725.1 coordinate 1,726,337,246, forward strand.
TGAAATGATGACAGAAGATGTGGCTGTTTCTGAAAATCACCGAAAGTGAAGTCCTTTTGAGCTGTTTAAGAGAGACATCTTCAGTAGCTCATGGGATATAAAAGCCAGTTGTAAAGTTGCATAAAAAGGAGTCATCGGTTTCAGTATAGGGTACAAATAAATTGAAACAGCCACCACTGGCTGTTATTTCCTACGCTCCAGACGCATGTCTTTGTAACGTGGGAGGAAACCCACAAGAACGCAGGGAGGACATGCAGACTCTGCACAGAAGGCACTCCAGTTGAGAATCGAAGCAGAGAATCTCTTGCTGTGAGGCGACAATCCACTGCACCATCCACGTCCTTTTTAAAGGCCCAATGTCAATATCTTCGTTTCCCAACCTACAGTTTCCCAGTGTTTGATTATAATCAGTTGCTAAGGAGTATTAAAAATTAGTCCAGGAATCATTTGCCTTTCAGCCACCATCACAGAACCCATATATAAAAGTTTTAGTATTAAGCATCAGACATAATTTTTGACCAATCAGTCTGTATGTAGATGTTAAAAAATGGGAGTGAAGAGCTCTCACCTTTTTACCTTCGGAGGTGGAAGAAGATTCTTGTGTGTATTGTATTCGGTCTTCTGTGGGTCCAGAATTAGACCATGAGTGCTGTGTCACGATTCTTTGACTGTTCCCCTGAACACACAACTTTTTGGGGAAATTACTTTTAAGTGGAAAACAAACTGTCCTTTTACCACCATGAGTCAGCTGTTGTAAGAAAGTCCCTTTTCATTGCATTAGTAAGGATATGGTGTCTAGGTCCAGGAATGTGATCATTCCAGTGTGTTCAGCACTTATTTGGCTGATTACTGAGTATAATGCCCCCTTTAGTGTATACTTGTCCAAACACTTAACGCAGCTTGAATGCCCACAGTGCTTTCTCACCAAAAAAAATCAAGGGCCTAAATCTTAAAAAAAGTACATTAGCCATCTCAAAGACTTGTCCCTCTTCTCAGTATCATGCAAGCTATTGAAGGGTGATCTCTCTGCCTTGCATACAGAGCCTCAACAGACCCTATCCACTCTGATCTACCACACATCCACAAGACCACTCAAGAGATTTTAATCTCTTCAGCAACATAAATAGAATATGTTTGGAGGGATACATATGTGTCACAGAGAATACCATTTCTTTAGAATTGTCTTCCTCTCCACATAAAGCAAAGTACTTCTCTTAATCTTCAAAGAAGTAGATTCTGGAGAAATTATGAAAACTGAGGATAATACTGAAGTTCGGTTTATGGAACGGGATCTGGAGGACTAGATGGGAAACTACAAATTCACTCCTGGTTTAACACCCTGGCTTCTTATGGATAGGGGTGACATTTAAATGTTCTGTCTAGCTCTGGGTTATTCATACTTAAATTACAAGGTCTAAAGACATAATTGGAATGCAGGGCTAGCACTGAAAAGATCCTAATGGATTAATTGCCTAGTAAGGTACCTCTGAAGCTATGGGGTATGTATGTTGATTCTTTTGGCACCTCACAAGTGAATGTCCCTTAAAAGGCAATAGTTTGAAAAGATGTGAGTGAAGTACGCTTAGTGGTCTCTTCTTCTGTAGCATACATTTAAGTATACTTCTAATACTGATTTTAGTATCCTGATATGCAGCCTTTAGTATCTAAACAAGGCTAGCAGGTACAGTCCCCATTGATAGACATCAGGCCAGATTCAATAAAGCCTACACTAAGTGTACACGATATGTATTCAGTAAAATTCTTATTACATTTTTCCCACTTTCTAGTCACTCAGAAAAATCACACTAAGCCTACACTTTGTTGTAACCTTTATGAATCCCTGTCAATATTTAAAGCTGCAAGAATATCAATAGGAACACTAAAATTAGGAAGAAGGCTATGTCTGTGATGTCTGTTCACTCAGAACAATGTAGGGTTTATTGAATCTGGCCCATTATGTTTATAGTAACATGGAGGTTGACCCCTTTCCCATTTATCTAGTTTCTGAGCAGTATCAGACAACGGCTTTTTCATTTAACATTTTTCTGTTTTGGTGAAGAGACAGTGATTTTTGTTAGATGTGGCAAAAGCATTCTTACTTTTACCAAATGTTTTGTTGGGCTTAAATTATTTGGTACACTTACTTGATTACTTATATTGTAATTTTAAGCCAATTACAAAAGAATATTTGTACTTCAGCTGAGGGAGTAACAGAATGAAAAATTGCAAAGCTGACTTCCAGTTTTGATCAAACAGGAGTGCGTATATTGAAATGTGATTATGATACAATGTATATTGGCTCCACAGCATCTGCCAATGAGTTGGCTTTACATAAATATTCTTGGTTGAGAAAAGATTCCAATCCAGTGGATATGAAGACCTGATTACTGATGTGCCTATATTAGAGGCTCACTTTTTGACAAATGGTAGGATAACATCTTATCAATTTTAGAGATAAAAAGTGGAGTTCAAGAACTGGATCCAAGCAGTTATTTCACACACATTGACAAGTCACTACTCAAGAAATGTATCAACCATTTATAGTCCTTTCTGTACAAAACAGATGGTTATATAAAGGGTTGTATAAAATAAATTGTTTACTTTGACCTCATCATCATCTTATAAAGCAAAATTTGGGCTACAGAAATGATCCTGGGGGAGCACAGCCTACTTTTTTCAGTAACTTTGTCTGTACCTTTAGAAGAAGTTTTAATCATATGTTACAAACTGAACAAATATTACTTCATACAGGAGTATTCAGCAAACTTTCATAAAGGGGTGTTCAACCGAATTTCAGTATTATCCTCAGTTTTCATCATTTCTCCAGTATCTACTTCTTTGAAGTTGTATTATAATTGATGAAACTAGTTTTGAACAAAAAGGCAATTCATTTGCTTCTAGACTTTCTAACCTCTGAGCAGGACTGTACCCAATTCCTTCCAGTGCAGTGTTGCGAAAAGTAATTAAACTTAAAAAGCATTATTTTGTGTGTGCACGACACATACACCCCACCAGTATGTTCCCAAGTTGTAGGGGGGGGGGCTACACTGTAGCGTCTATGCTGCCTACTTCTAAGCTTTAAGATGTTGCTGCCAAGAGTTAATTAAAAACTAATAAAAGAATACAGCTTACTGTTTATTCTTAAAATAAGCCAACCTTTAAATATTTAGTGGTAGCAATTAGTGCTGAGTAGTCACCATTCAAAAGGTTGATGTCACGCAATTACAGTTTAACCCTTACATTCGTAAAACAGGAGGCTAATAAATAAACAAATAGCTACAAGCTTTCAAAGCTGAGTAGAAAGATTCTTTACCAGAAATAAAGAGGGCATTTCCTTTGCAGATGTACAAACTGCACAACTTGCACAAGAAATTGAAAATATAAAATATTCAAACAGACATTGTTCACAAGTATTTCAGTAAATTCTGAATTAATAACTGTCTGATTCTGGCTAAATGTTGTACTATGTCCTTGTCTATGCAGTTTAAATACCAACATGGAATATTTAAAACCCTGACAGGTAGAATAATGCAGCTTAAGCTCTGTCTCCAAGGGTATCCTTCAAAAGGCATATTGCAATAACTCCGGCAGCTAACTGATTTACTAGTTTCATTTATTGCCTCTGATTGCATAAATCCCAAACAGTCTTTCCTTTCGCTGTTTCTTTTTGTTTTTTAGAATATGTTTTTTTTGTTCCCACAGTTGCACATCCAAACAGGAAGATTAAGATTCAGCTAGCCAGAGTGCAGTGGAGCCCGCAGAATTTTTTGCAGGAAGGTGCTAAGCCAGAACCCCCCCACACACACACACACAGATGCACTCACCCATGCAGCCATTCCAGTGTCCCATTACTTGGCTATTTCTCCCCAGTTGCCATAAACACTGTTCAAAACTGTCAGTGTGCATACTGTTTTATGCTTTACTTTTACAATGATTACAGATATTTGGATTTAATTTACAGCTTTTATTTCAAATTTTATAGCACAAACACTGATAGACATTTGCAAAACAAAGCAATGGTCTTACAATGAAAACAGACCTAGCATTAAAACTTCTCTACCTTTAAAACTCACATTCACTGAAACAGCATTGAAACCTACATTCAAAGGAAAATGCATCTGGCCAGGGGTGGGTTAAGTTTACCTTTGGATTGTTTTCGAATCATAGTCCCTTTGCACACATTTTTAGGACCATGCAAACATTCTTTGATTCACCTTCCTGATTGTATTAATTATAATATATAATAATTGAATTGTATCCCTTGAATAATACAGCACCACTTGTTAGAGTGTGTTTTAAATTTATAGTTTTGAACATTTTTCCAGTAAGCAATGAAACAAAACATATGAACTAATAATGACAGACTGCCCAATTCAGAAGATTTCAACCATAAAAGGCCACTCAAACTTCTGCCATTACAATCCACTAGTATCAGTCAATATGCACAATCTCTGCAGAAGTAAAAGTCATCTGAGTAATTCTACATTAAAGAGATCTGAAACGAATAAAGAGGTTGCTGCTAGAAAACAACTTTATATTTCAGTGTTTCATCTACAAATTCAGTGCCTGCTGCCCTTGAAGAATAAATTGCCTATGTTGCATTAAAAAATGGTAAGCTGGAATATTGCAGTAGGGAATGGGTGGCAAGCTGAAAAACAATTTCATAGTTACTAGGTATCTCATCCAAAGGAGGACATACTCAGGACTGCAGCACCCCACCCCTTAAAATACAAATCTACATGCTGTGGGAGTAAAACCTACAGTCCTGTACATCAAGATGCAAGTATGCTACCTGCTGTATTGCTAACGCTGCTTTAATATTCTATACCACAATAGTGATACCATTTGCTAAACAAAACAACTGCACATTTTAAGCAGACTTAGCATCAGCAGCAGTAAACCCCTCTTCCCTTGAAGCTCACAATTCCTTGAAAATAAATTCCACCTGCTAACTCTAACTAGGGCATTTCACTCTCTCTGTCTCACACACACTACACACACCTCAACCTCTTAGTGCAATAAATCTGGACAAAACCAAAAATAAATAGGGACAGATTATAAATATTGCTCTTTTGAATTTAGAAAGTTGCTAGAATAACAGGATTTGTGTTAGTATGCATTTTTCTAAAGGATATGATATCTAAAACCCAAATATCTGTCATTATTTAGCAACTTCAATCCTTTTTAGGAGAAATATGGGGCAAACATCTGGACATTCTGCAAAAAACTTGGCAGCTGAGGGGTATGCTACCTCCCACTTACACACACACACCATACCTCTCAATCTCTTAGCACAATAAATCCAGAGAAAGCCTGTTATAATGTTGGAGACAAAGACTCAAAACTAGGGACACATTTAGAAAGTTACTAGAATAACAGGATTTGTGTTAGAATGCATTTTCTGAAGGATATGAAGGCTGAAACGCTAATGCATGTCATTATTTAGTAATAATCCTTAGCTTATTCCAGTGATTTGTCAAAACAAAAAAAAAACAGAATTTTTATGAGGAACAGACCAAAAATATAAGGTAAAAATCTGGACATTCTGTGAAAATCTGTACAGTTGAGTGGTATGACACACACATACATCCCCCTACTTCTTAGAAAGTGGACAGAACAACAAGGTTTGCATTAGTATGCATTTTCTGAGGATATGAAGTCAAAAACTCAAATGTCTGCCATTATTTTCTCACTTCAGTCATCAATGATTTGCCAGAAAAACACAATTTTATGAAAAACAAACAGAAAATATGAGGCAGAAATCTGGATAATTGTGAGGTATGAACCCCCCCTTACATGCACTCCTACCCCCTCTTACTTAACACAAGCATGCACACACACACACACGCACACACACACACACACACACCTGCCTCTTACATACACACAGACCTACCTACTTCTTACATACATGCATACCTACCTACTTCTTACATCCACACACCCCTACCTATTTCTTATACACACAAATCTTTTAAACACACACACACAGACACCTACCTCTCACTTGTTCATTTATCTCCAGTCCAGATGTCTTCTGGAATTCATATTCCATGTGGGCAAGAAAGATGAGGATGTAAAGCATCAGTCGCACAGATGCAGAAGCGTCTGTGCGACTGGACGCAAAGGGCATTCTTAAAGAAGAACACCCTTAAAAAAATAAAAAAAGGATGTTTTTAATTAAAAGAAGATTAATCTCCCAGCCAGCCGATTCCAGGGAGTGCAGGTGCACCCCCTTGCACCTGCCTGTAGGCACGCTTGCCAGAGTCCAAATAGCAAAATCACCTTTGTCCTAGCTCATATTGCCATGCAACATTAGACTTTACAACAGTGCACACACATTTGCACTGTTAAGAAGCATGATGGTCACTGTTGATGTGATACTCTGACCCCTATGTAAAAGTGGGAAAAAAGTAGTCAAGGATAGATAAATAAAAGAAGCAAGCAACATTTTGTCTTACTTTTAAACCACAATACATTTTCACAGTGGTAAATGTGACTTTATACTGTTTACACATTTTCTGCATAGTATATTTTAATAAAAAGACAAGTATAACACAGTTTCATTTAGTTTTATCTTTTAAACAATTATTTATACAAGTTTTTCATTTGATGTCATTTTATTATAGCTAGTTTACTTCTCATGCATTTTCTTTTTTAAAAGTGGTAATGTTGTCCTAATTTTACAGTTCTCCTTATACTCATCCTTCCTTCCTAGACTCTGACAAGTTTTGTTGAGAAGAGAAGTTAATATATTTCTGAAATCACACTTTCCAGTTGAAATCACACTTTCCAATTCCTTGTCTGGAAAGGCTATCTATATATGAGTTATTAGGCCTAATTTTGTGCTGAGAAGCTTGCTGTTTTGCTCACTAGCTCTGTGTATCCACTTTAATGGAGTTATGGCTTATTACTGCTCTGATTTTCCTACTACACAGGTAAGTTTGGAGCTTTTGGAGAGCACACACTATTCCCAAATTCATCTTTTCTGTGACACCATATGATTCTTCGGTTGGCTGATATCTGCGACTCAGGTGTAGAACACTCCATTTGAATAAACCTAGGTACAGCCCCTAGCCTGTGGTGTAAAGCATGGACATGCACAACAGATTCCTGCTTATAATCAGGACTGGCTTGTGAAGGGGGCCCACTCAACGCTTTCTTAGGCATTTGGCATGTCTGCTGACAAGCATTGGTCCAGATAACCCGATCTGGCCTGTTTTTTCCCTCTGAGTAAGGTCTGTGAGTGGAGTAGCTGTGGTACTGTAATGGGAAGCAAACTTATTGTAAAACTCAACTGTTGCAAGGAATATCCTTTCTTGCATTATGGTAACTGAGGAAGGCCATGTCTGGATAGCCAGTACTTTGGCAGGTTGTGGCTGAATTCTGTTATCACCTACCCAGTGACCAAAGTAAGCTACCTCTCCCATTCCTATCTAACATTTGCTTGCCTTTTAATTAGCCCAGTACTTTTTAATCTTGCTCACACCTCATTGACTTGATCATATTTTTGTGAGGATTAACTGAAAAAGGCAGTATTTTCTGGGTTGTCTAGACCACAGTCTCTGGTTCTTTCTAAGCTGCAACTCACCAGCCTCTGGAAAGTTAATGGGGCATTATTCATCCCAAAAGACATTTTAGTGAGTTCACAGATCCCAAAGAGAGTAACAAATTCTAATTCCTGCCTTGCTGGATATTTTCCAAGCTCACGTAGCACTGCTCAGATTTCTTGAACCTGAACAAGGTATAGCTGCTGTCACTGTCTCATCAACTGAACTATTAGCTTGATCCTTACTGAGCTCTAGATGTCTCACCTCAGACTCTCTTCTTATGATCCCCTCCAGATACACAGTACTACAGCCTGTCTGTCATGGTAGGATTTTTTCATATTGACATTGTAAGAGTTTCTGTTTTTGCCTTGCCTTCTGCCCGGCAGCTCCATCGCATAATTGGCATTGTTTGCTTGGACTGTTATGTGCTGCCTATAACATATTCTGACAAATAGGAATTAAGTACCATTACATTTTTCAGCTCATATTTCTTGGACCATTGCCTCCAGTCATACCAACCTTTTTGCTACTGTTTCTGCTGCTGTGCCAGTGTTAGGGGCTTCTATCCCAACTCCTGGGGCTCTCAAAGCTTAGTCCTGAGATTTAAGACATGCTGTACAACAAACACTTTATGAAAATCACAATAACCCTTCCGTTCATCACAGATTAAATCAAGCCCCCCCCACCCTATGATCATATAGTAATTTGAGTGGTGAAAAATGTGGATTATTGCAGAGAGGAGACGAGGTAAGTACTTATCCCAGTCCCAATTACACTGATCTGCAAATGCTTTTAACATGGTTTTGAGGGTAGATTTGAACCTCTGAACTGAATTATTTGTTTGTGGATGGTACGGGGTAGTTTTCATCTGCTTTATCACTCAGTGCGTCTACAAACAACTTAACATGTCTGTCATAGTTAGTCCCCTGCCTCTTAGTATCTCTCACAAAAATTCCACCCTGCTGAAAATCAGTAGAGCATTTGCCACCTTTACAGAGAGCAATTACACTACCTAAGGGTACTTAGTACCAATCAACCATCACCATGATGTAGCTCATACCAGTGGTACCTGGGGGTGCTAAGACGTTCCACAGTATCCATTGCTACCCTCTGAAATTGGTTCTTGATAAATTTCAGTGATACCAAATCAGATTTACCTATATATCTTACCTTGCCAACCTCTTGATAGCACTTACAAATTTTACTTTACCTTTTTATGTCATCTGTATAGGCATCATTTTTATAAGCTTTATGCCCAAATGGTCTGAAAAAGATAAATCATGGACTATAGAAAGAAGTGCCATATAACAGACCCTTGGGACTGCTATTTGCTATGTCACTTTTTCCTCTAGTCCCTCTTCAGGAGTCCACTCTCTGTACAGTAATTCCTTGTCCTATTCCTGCTTTCTGATCCTGAGGATCAGGTACCTCCTTGGATAACTCCCTCAGATTTTGCAAAGTGGTATATGAGAAGCTTCTTTTTCATGTAATTCTGCCTTATCCTCCTTCTAACAAGATCTAACAGAAGTCCTTCATTTTTCTGCAACAGGCTTACTGCTGTCAACCATTTCTTCCCTTGAAGTAAGAGGATACCCAGTACTATCTCACAGCTGTGGCTCCCATTCAGGCCCTTCACTGTTATCTAGCTGTTTTTATGAAACAGCCACATTACCAACCTGTGTTGAGCAGTAAAGTGGCTGGGTCTCAACCATTCTAACATTCATACATGATTGTCTCCAAGCTTGGTTTTGTATGTGTGTGTGTGTGTGTGTGTGTGTGTGTGTGTGTGTGTGTGTGTGTGTGTGTGTGTGTGTGTGTGACTGCGACTGCATGTACACACGGTACTTTTTTATCAAAGTCATGACCTTTTAGAACATCTGCTGGGATATTGTCACGTTGTCTCCACCCCTCCAGCACAAAAGAACCCTGACCAATGGCACCTAAAAACGGGTATAGCCCAATGATCCTAGCTAGTATGAACTGTCTGGGCATTTAAAATGCGTTTCCCAAAGCTGAAGACTTCAAAATAGTTCTATCTGATAAAGTGCCCCTCTAGCAGAATAGGGTACAGGCCTTTGTAGCAATCTGCAACATATGCAGTTTCAAGGCAGCAAACTGCTACTGTGTTGCTACTTTTAATGTCTTCTTTTTTCATTTTTGTTCCCCCCTATCCAGTAGCTATGGACAGTTAGACTATACGTGCTCCATCTCAGGCTTAGGTTTGGAAGGGTCTTTTATCTTGTAGTATAAAAAAGTTACCTTTCTTTGAATTTGTACTTATCTTGCTAGAAGTTGCATTGTGCCCAATTGCAATTGCTTCCTAAACTGATAAGTATATCTGTTGTACTTGATTTAACTGTTTTCAGTGATTGACTAAATTATTACTTATCTGTGTCTGCATTTATATATTTGCTTTACCTCTTTGTGAAGTTTATTTCCTGATCTTTGCTGAAATTTTTATTACTGTTCTAAGGCCTTTTCCTCAGCACTCAAACTCAGGCCAGCTGGTTTCACATGGGGGGTCCTTTACATTCTCTGGGGCAGCAGTAAGTTTGAAGCAGACTCATTCTCAGGTGGAACTACTAGCCAAGCAGCTTTGGTGTTTATCTGATTGCCTCAGGCTTGGTTTTGGAAGGGTTTTTTTTTATCTTGCTAGTACAAAAGAGTTATATTTCTGTGAATTTGGGCTTATCTTGCTAGAAGCTGTGTTGTGCCTGACTGGAGTTACTTGGTAAACTGATAAGTATATTTTTGTACACATGGTTAAACTGTTTTCAGTGATTGACTGAATTATTACTTATCTGTGTCGGCATTGATGTATTTGCTTTGACCTCTGTGTGAAGTTTGTTTTTCCCACCCTTTTGCCCTGTTGTTGTTGTGTGCTTAAACTTGGTGGCTTTTCCAGTGCCCCACCCCTGTTGTAAATTTGATCTGGGACACTCCTCAGTCCCGTCTCATTAGCTTATTCTACCTAATACAGAGCGATCATTTGGGAAGGCCAATCTGCTTAATTTCTTAACCTTGCATTATCTTCTCTTCTGCCTCTGTCCCTTTCCACTTTATTAAAAAAAAATTAAAAACTTTATTCAGCTGTTTTTTTTCTGTTTTTGTGTTTCCTCCTCCTACTCTATTACTTCATCTTGCTTTTTGTGCTGCTTTTATTACAGCTTGTTTATAGCCTGTTTAAATTGTGTTATTCTAATCTTCTTAGTTTTGGTTTAAGCACTTGGGTTCTAGGTCTATGCCTTAACTCTCCCTGGCCTCTCTCCCTCAGATTCTGACAAATGTGGATGAACAATTTCTCCTGTAAGTCTGGTTAATATGGGCATCCTGAGGCAGTGTAGCAACTGCCTCATGTACACAAACAACCATCTACTACTACCACCTAGGAGTACAGTTTGAGAGAGATGCAATTACATTAGGAACCTAGAGTCTATGTTCTTTCCCTCACAAGCCAGACAACTGAAAATGTTGTCAACACAATCACTATACCTTAGACACTACCCACAATTACCCAATACACACCAAAGTATGCAGATGTTCTCAACAAAAATAGCCCAAAAAAGGAGACCTCCAAGGCAAAAAGACATGCAAACTCCACAACCCTCTACACCACACACCATGCATAGTCCACACACCTGTGCCACTAAGGCTTAACCATAAACTTAACATATTAGTCCTAGGAGAGACTATTGTGAGACACACATGTCTCTCACCAGGCTGGATAAGGAGAAAGTCATGGTTAGTTGTTTGTCTGGTGCCAGAATCCTCCATATTACACGCGCACTCAAGTCTCTCAACCACAGGTATTGTTATGACTCCGTCATAATCCATGTTGGCATGAATGACTTGCAATGTACCTATCTGGATTATATGAAGAGAGACATGATTGAGCTCTCTGAATATGTGTCCCAGGCAAGTATGTCCATAGCGTTAAACAGCATTCTACCATTACCTAGAATGATGCCTCAATACAAACAGAAAATTATTGACTTTAACAATTGGCTTAGTTTCTAGTGTCATTCTGGGGGATCCAGTACCTGACAGCCTGGGAAGATATGATTGACAGATCATGATGCTTTGCCAGAGATGGCCTGCATCTGTCTCACTTGGGCTTCAGGCTTCTGGCAAAGGCTGTTGCCTCCCCCATAGTGCCTTCTTTAGGAAAAGTGATGAAGTCAAAACTACTAACATGAAATTTTCAACTAAATGCAAATGAAAGGTCATGCTGCTAAATGCTAGGAGCCTAAACATGAAACTGCACTCATTGCAACATTCCTAACCCTGAAAGATGCTGACATTTGCACAGTCACAGAAACCAGGTTCAAAGCTGCGGAGAGCACCCCAGCCTTACCTAGTTGCTCATCCTATTATACATACAGATCCCAAAACATGGGTAGCAAAGCCAGAGGAGGTGGAGTTTCAATATGTGTTAAAGACATGCATAACTCCAGGCTGGTCAAGTTGGTATGACACACTTGAGACACTCCAGGTGCAGTTAACCATTGACAAGACCCCTATTCAAGTCATAGCTAGCTACAGGCCCCCAAATTTGACTTAAGATGCTCATTCTGCCTGTCTGGACCTCTTCATATCTGTCATGATTCAACCCTTTACCCTGATCATCAAAACCAAAAAAAAACTCTGCTAACACTGTTGAAGGTACGGATGGCAAAAGTAAAACTGCAAGTAAATCCTTCAGCAAACCACCACTGCTCAAGTATTAAAACCAAAAACTTTAATCAATATGTAAAACACCTTAAAAGTTAAAAACCAGCAGGAACAACAATATTCAAGTCTGATAAGTATGTTTGGTTGTTTTAGCCTTCATAAGATCATATTACATTTCCTGCTCCCAATCTTACTTAAAACTCAGAGTAACCAATCATAGTCTCATATGAAGGCACAACCCTTGTTTTAACCAATGAGGTGATATCCAATCATAATCGTTCTAGGTGTCAAGCCTCTATTCCAAGCAAATGATTGACTTCCTAGATGTGAAAATCATTCTACAACCAGGGGCTGGTTTAAGGACTTGTTTACACAGAAAGAATACATGGAGGAACCACTACTTGCATTGCCAAAGTATGTATCCTAGCCATATTTTTAGTAATGTCATGGAAAATCAAATGGTGAGAATTTCTAGGCTTTGCACCAATGATGATGATTTTTACATAGAATATAAAAGGTCACATCATAATCTGAAAGAAAGAGGTTATAAAGATTCAGATCTCAAAGTGAGAACTAATTTTGGTGATATGAGAAGGCAAAGATAACGTCCCTGTTTTAGTGAACAAGGAGTTGCACAATGCTCCATGAATGAAGCTGCTAAGATAGAAAGGAAGCAAATTAATTGTCATCTAACATATAGTACAGACAATGTGTTTGCCAACTGTCACACCAAGTATAAATTCTATTTAGCATCCTAACAGCAGATGAGAAGATCTACATATTGTAAAACTGACCAACAGTTTAAATACCGGATCTTGTGCCACCTAAGCGACATTAGAAATAATGTAGTAAAGATGGCTCTTCCCATGCAGTTTGCCTGTAAGAAGTACTTTTAGCTTCAAGTTTAAAGCTGTCGAATACATTCAACAATCTTTAAGAGAAGGGGATGTGAGGAATAGAATGGAGATCCATGAGATTAACGGGATAGTCAACATGCATTTGCCTGTAACCCTACACACAGCTTCAAGTTAAAGTTGATTCAACAAACATTCTAAGAGAAGGGGATGTGAGGAATAGAATGGAGATCCATGAGATTAATGGGATAGTCAACATGAGAGCGCACTGCTCTCCAGGATTAAATAATGTGGTTCCATTGAAACCTATACTTAAAGCCAGAAGGCTGATGATTTGTTCCAACAAAGAGGCTTGACATCTAGAATGACTATGATTGGATATCACCTCATTGGTTAAAACAAGGGATGTGGCCTTCATATGAGACTATGATTGGTTACTCTGAGTTTTAAGTAAGATTGAGAGCAGGAAATATAATATGATCTGATGAAGGCTAATACAGCCGAAAGCACTTATCGGACTTGAATATTGTTGTTCCTGCTGTTTTTTACCTTTTTAAGGCATTTTACATATTGATTAAAGTTTTTGGTTTTAATAATTGAGCCGTGGTGGTTTGCCGAAGGATTTACTTACAGCTTTACCCTGATCATGGGCAACTTTAACTATACAAGAAAATCCAATATGCGGTTCGGTTACAATAAAGGCTGTCTTTCAAAAATAAACTGTTCGTATCCAGTTTATTTTTGGAAGACAGCCTTTATTGTAACTGAACCACATATTGGATTTTCTTGTATGTTTTATTTTGCTTGGCAACTTTAACTATCCAAACATAGACTGGAAGAACTACTCATGCCAGAACACAAATGCCCACAGATTCCTCGATTTGGTCAGTGCAAAAGCCTTGGGACCCCAATAAGAGGTAGTAATATCTTGGACTTGGGAGTAATCAACATGAGTAACCACTGCAGCATCCCTACAATGTCATCCCCGTGATAAGATCTGACCATAAAGTGGTCACTTTTGAAGTTATCATCTCCCCCAACCCCTCTCTTGCTATGGTCAAACAGAAGAAAACTTCTCCAAAGTTGATTACAGCCTCCTGAGGGATGGTATAAACAGTTTCACAGTCCCCTCCCCCTCTGTAGGAAATGGCACCAATGTCCAAATCTACACCAAAGTACTATACGAGCCTTTATATAGATTCATGGAGTCAGGAATACCCGACAGGATGAAATTATACTCCGCAAGGAACAGTAAACCTGTCTGCTGGACATCTGCAATAAATAAACTCTATAACGAAAGAAAAAAAATTGCTGTCCAGGGCCAAGAAGGAGCAGGTGCCCAATTGGAAGCAATCTCTCCTTAGCCTGAACAAGCAAATAAGAGCACTAGTGAAATCCTCCAAAGCAAACTTTGAGTTCAACTTCGCCATATTTACTAGAGACAGTTATAAGGCTTTCTTCACATTCATCTGAAGTCTCAAAGGTAGCACCCAGATTTGCTCAGAACTGGTGGTTAAGGACACCACATACACAAACGCCAGTAAATCAAGACATCCTCAGTACCTGCCCCCCTCCCCTTATCTCTAGGGGAAACAGAATAACTAACATGCTGATGACAAAAAATTCCTTTGTCACGGACTCACCAATAAGTGTACAAACACTTCTACTGTGGCACAGTTTATTGTATGAACGAACAACACAGAGTGTAATCCAAATGCTGATAGCATATACAAAGAGGAACAAAAACAAAATTAATCCACAATGGTTAAGCGCTTTCACCCATTCTAGGGGAACAGGTCATCACTGCCCTCTTAAAGTAAAAAAATACAGCCTCCATGGCACCCAATACCATCCCAGGCTGCATCTTACATGAACTCAGGCAGGAACTTGCAGCACCATTAGGCGCCCTATTCATCCAAAGCTTGAGTACCGGCTCCATCCCAGCTGAGTGGAGGACTGTCATCCCTTTGCACAAAGGTGGAGCGTCCACAGATCTGGGAAATTATAGACCCATCAGCATAACTAGCCTGATCTACAAGGCTATGGAATGAATTATCATGGACCTCATTAACAAGGACATTGACAACCTGCAAACACTCAGTCCCACACAGTTTGGCTTCGTCATGGGGAGGTCATGTCTGTTAAATTTGGTGGACTTCTTTGAGACAGTCATTAAAGCCATGGACAAGGGGAGGACGGTGCACACCGCCTACCTTGACCTGGCCAAAGTCTTCAACATTTTTCCCCACTCAGGCATAATAGATAAACTCTCTCAACTAGGCATCAATCTGTATCTTACAAGATGGGTAGCAAACTGACTCACTGATAGAACCCACCTAGTCAAAATAGGGGAAGCCACCTCATGTAGTAGACCCATAATGAGTGGCATACCCCAGGGATCGGTCTTGGGGCCTCTTTTATTTGGGATATGCTTTGTGATGCCCCTGCACTGGCCCAGTAATCAAGGAGCCTCAAACCTCACCACTGGCAACAGTGGGGGATGTACACACTGGGACGATGACAAGTACATACACACAGCAAAGTGCAATTTCCCTTAAGAGCACACAGAGATCACAGCCAATCTGGGGCTGGTTTCTCCCTGTTTTTCCAGATCCCGAATAAGACTTCCCCACTGGCACAGCTATAGGGTTGAGATCCCAGCTGAATGGCCAAGCTAAAACTTCCAGCATCCTTTCTGTCCAACCAGTGATTCATGTCCCTGCCTAAGTAGCTGACACACACACACACACACACACACACACACACACACACACACACACACACACACACACACACACACACACACACACACACTCACACTCTTTGAGTTTTGATTTATATATGCACACACACCTGGGAAAGGCTGTCACAGATTTACTAGCTATGCCCTTTCCTCCCCAGACTATAAGGTAGTTCCAGCTGCCACCAGCCACCCTTATCAGCTTCTTTAAGGCCCTTAAAGGGTGTCTGATCCTACTGTGTAATGTTACTGTTAACACAAATGGTAGTCTGACCAAGAGCAAGGCTATTTAGGAGTGGCCTGTACAGTGTCACCATAGAGATATGCAAGTACTTTAAGAGCTTAAATATGTCTCACAAATATCAGCCACAATGATAGGTTTAAATATGTTTAATAATAAATAATAAAAGAACAAGAAAATACACAGAAAACAAACACAGTAACTTCAGAGTTCAAAATCACAGGAGATATTTAAAACAACATTGCAGGACAATCTCAAATAAATAAAGAAAACATCTAAGCTATACTTTACTATATTCCTGTCTGAGTCCAAAAGCATTACTATGCCCTAAAAACAAACTTACATCGAGGCAAGTACATCTGTAGTGATGAGTGGATGTTTCCAGGTCAAAGACAAATTACTAAATGCACTCCCTTTCTGTGAGAGAGTTCTTAAGTTAATATCAAATATTACTGTTGGGTTAGCTTGGATGACATCACCTTTTGTCACCTGACTTTCACTTCCCATGCTAAAACCCCCAGTGTCAGAAACTACCCACATTTAACATCTCTCTGTGAAAATACAGATCTTTGCAACTCTTGAAAGACATAAAACAATTAAACACTTACAAAACAACACAGGGAGTCCCCTAGTGTAGACATCATGTCTCCTGTTGACTGAAACTGAAAGATAACTTTTATAACACAATCGTAAAACAATTTAATTTCATCTTATTTTCTCTGAATTTTTATCAAGTTAACCTTTTATGTTCCATTTGCCACTGTTAAAAATATATACATTTACACAGCCACAATAGTTTATATACATTTCTGTTCTAAGCCAGCAGGGCATGCTGTGGTTACATTTTATCTCAGTACATAACATGCAGTTCTGTATAAATTATATCAATATTCACAAATGACATAGAATTATTTACAAAATTCCAGATAGCTGGGCTGGCAGTATTTCCTTTTGTGACATGCTTTTCTGAGGTGCAGGCCAAAACCAATGGGCAATGGGTGATCAAGTTTGCAGATGATTACAAGATGGGTGCTGTTCAAAGTGGTAAATTCAGTTATATGTCATTCTGCACATTTTCTTTCTCATAATACACTTTACCGAAGTGGGAGGTACAATTTATCTTCTTTTATTTTTTAAACTGTTATGTAGACACTTTTTTAAAAATTGATGCAGCTTTAATATAGATACTTTACTTCTCATGCATTTTTCTTAAAAAAAAAAAAAAAAGGAGCAGTTTCTCAGTTCTCCCTGCTAAAAGGGTGATTGTAGTTGTATGCCTGGATCCTTAGACCAAAAATGGTAACATAGCCAGAACCACTTCTGTTTTGAATTTAAAGTGGTTTGTGGTCAACACGAGAAGGGCTTGCCCCTTTCTTTTTTTTTTACCAAAATTACAATCATATTTGAGTCCATGTTATATATCATATGGTCAGGACTGCAGTTTTATCTGTTTTGGCCTTTTATGAAGCTATCAAAATTAAGTTGATAGCATAATTTGAAGTGGTCTGGCTCTGATTGCCTTCCTAGAACATATGCATCCTTTGATTTCCTTTAATGAGAGATTTTATTTTTGAATCTCAAAACTTCTGTGCTTTCTAGACAGAACAATCTAGTACTACCTTCTTTAAGGACTAAGTTAATTTGCAAATTAAATTGCATTTTTAGTAGTTTGAATTCATAGTTTTACATGATCCAGTGTGCTCATTCGCTTGTTTCACACTACTAAACAAAGTGGCTTTTCTCAGGTTCTGATTTATTAATTTCCTAGGACTGATGTAATCCATGAAATAAAGCAGTTTTTGGGACATTTACCCTAAACCAACAAGGTGCATGGATCTCAGAATATGCTGACTACTTGATTTTGGAATTGTGTATGCCACTTATATTTTGCTATGAAGTACCTTTCTTGGTGTGTTATCTTTCATTCCACAAGAGTCATTGCTTTCACTTTATATCCTAGTGGCCATTCAGTGCAGGTCATCTGCACTGTAGTCACTTTGTTTATGACTCTGACATTGGGTAACTGTTACAACCTGAACATAGAATTTAAGGCTCATTCAACATTTTGGAGGATAATCCTGCTTTGGATAGTCTTGCTGGTGACCTACCACCTTTCCTGGAGGGATACAGATTATTACTTGTTTAGTCAAGTATAGCTTGCTTACAGTACATATTCACATCAGATTGGATATGAGGGTATTTTCCATAATTCTATCTGTTTAAGAGGTGCATAATCAACAGATACGACACCCTGCATCCTCAATGCACCTCTGACTGAATCCTAGCTGAATAGTCTGCTTCATAGCTGATTACCGTCTTTCTTTTCCTTGTACTGTTTTGTGGATTGGCAGAGGGCTAGAGAGAGAGATCTTATCTTTCTTTTAAGGGTGATCCTTTATTGTAGCTGGTGGCTATGGATAGTATTTAGGAGTAACTCCTCAAGAAGAATATCTGGATGAAAAAAGTATGAGAACACTGAAAAAAAAGGAAAACAGGATGAGTTCAGTCAAGTGTAGCCTTCTGACTGAGCACCTGTTAACACTTGAAGTTATGATGTTTGCTTACAACTCTAATATCTATTCACTATCATTGTAGACAAGTTCATGCACTTCAGGATGTTTTTGCTGTAATTTTGATAGGGGTAGAACAGCTACATGATGCTAAGGGTTTTAGGTTTTTCTTGTCTTACTAATTATGATGGCCTCATCACAACTACAGCTATTTCAGAATTTGGATTTTCTTCGTCTCCCTTCTGGATTATTTGGGGTGGTTCCCACTTGTAACAGTTACCCGAGGTCTTTCATGCACACACTTCAATGCATAAGAGACAGGTATGGATTAATTATGGACTAAAGCCTTCCTTCCAGCATAGAATACACACTTCTTATCTTGACCCTAGTAGAATTTACCATGTTTGGTGTTCCCTTTCTCCCATAGTCTTTCTTGGAATTGTGTTGAATGCACACATGATTCTTTGTAAAGATTTAGAGAAACAACAGGTGTTTATATCCCACCAATTTCTAAAATGGAACAGCTTGGAGAACCACTTACATATATACATATTAGAGATACAAATTATTGTGTTTGTGCTTCTGAATTTCAATTATTTTTTTAGCAAGAATTATCCATGTGGAATTTGACAACATGGCAGTAGTTGGTTAGTTTAAATAAAGAGGGTTGATACCAAATCTTACTCACTGAGCAAGGCAGCTCTACAAGTCTGATTCTTAGTTCTTAATGCAGGCAGTCCTAACCACATTGACTCAGTGGTTAAAATCTGTCTGACAGCTCCAGTTCTGCGGATTTATTCCTGACCTCTAGTCAATGCCTTTATAGAGTCTGAATTGTACTCCCTTTGTCTGAATTTGAATAGATTGCCCTTGAATACTTCAGTTTCCTCCCATCTTCTATGGCCTAGGCTGTGGATGAATAAGGTCCATTATGATCAGGAAAATACATAAATTAAAAAATTAGAGCATTAGATAATACATACCTTAAAGACAGAGATCCCCAGGAAGGACTCTTTGCCGATGTTTGCTGGGTGGAACATGACTTGTATATTATTTCTGCATTTGTTGATGATAAGAAACCTAGTTGATTTGATCTGAAGGAAAGGACTTGTGGTTTAAATGTATTGTTTTCTAAAGCATTCGCACACCTTCACTTCCTGTATGTCATATTATTCCTGTATGCTTTTCAAAACAAGAAAAGAAAGGATTAGCATTGCTTTTCTACCTGTTGTGCCCCAAAGGGAGTTTGTTTCTGTCCCTTCAGTAACTTGCTATAAAGAAACTTCTACCAATCCATGGAATTCTGAAGCAGAAACTTCATTGAAATGACAATAATTCTTGCCTTGATGGAAAGTAAACATCTGAAAACTAAGGAGTTTCCAAAGATTCCAAAATAGCTGTTAGATTGTATAATCATAAAGCTGTCTTGTGAATAAAAACATGTAAGAGAAGAAAAGAACATCTATATTACATGAATACTGCATCAGTAAGTACATCATGCTGTCATAGGAAACAAGTGAACAAGATTTATGTAAGGCTGTATTACAGAAAGTGTAGCGTCTTAGATGAAAAAGGGAACATTTTAAGGTTGTATTTTGTTTGTGTGTTTTAACACTGTCAAGCTGATATATATATATATACATATATATATATATATATATATATATATATGTATATATATGTATATATATATATGTGTGTGTATATATATATATATATATATATATCTATGTTTTTTTTAATTTTATTGGAGATAGCTTTAAAAGTAATACTTGTGGAAAACTGTTTGGAACTATGATGAAAGCCAGCAGTGTGTTGTGGTTTTATTGAGTGAATTAAGGTTGAAAGCTGCCGAGGTTTGTAAGATTGCACAGAGTGTGATGAAGCCATATCTGGTTTATTGCTTAAAGTTCTAGTGGTTCCACAAATGGGTGGGCTGAATGACCACGAGTATGTAATACAGTAGAGGGATGGTGAAAGGAGGAACTAGCTGAAGGATGTGAACATCTTCCAAGAGGGCCTTACCCAAACTAATGACTGGTACCAGAAGCATGGCCTCAAACTACCAAAAAATGCATCATTATCCCCTTTGGGTAAAATGGCATCCCCACTAATTATCACATTAATAAAAATGTACTAAGCACACAATCAGTCATAAGGGACTTGGGCACCCAAGTTGATATAGCAACCTGACTTTTGACCACCACATTGCCTCCATTGTACGGAAGACTTTCTACATGGTGCACCTCATAAGTAAGGGTATTTCATTCGGGAACAAGGAGGTCATAACATCCCTGTAGCCCTCCCTCATCAGACCCATTATCGAGTAAAATGCCTCCTTCACTGTATACCTTGCCAAGCACATGCAGCAGCTGGAGTGACCACAGAGGTTCCTGAACAGGAAAATCCATGGTCTGAAATACCTATCCTATACAGATAGGCTAAAAGCCCTATCCCTCTACTCAGTCTCATACAGACTGCTTAGAGGTGACCTGTGTTTGGCATACAAGACCATCTCAGACCCAGCCTTGATGGAGTTGCTGCATATCTGTAAGTCAAACTCCACTCACGCAACATGCATGCAAGGCCTCAACCTGGTCTGTGACATTAATAGAACTTGTTGGCGTGATAGATTTTTGTCCCAAAGAATCCCTCATTGTGTCAAGCAGAGTACCTCTCCAGCCCTCTTTGAGAGGAACTTGGACAACTGGATGGGAAACAGAAAATACACCCCTGGAATCCCACCTGTGTCCCTGCTGGACAAGGGAAACAGGTGCTGACTTTGTCGGAACATAGGCAAAATTCTTGGCTAGGCTTATAAGGGCCTCGGGGGCCAATAGCCTAGTATCATCCTATGAACCTATGAAAAGTATTAATCTGCTCTGCTTGTATTCTAGGGATGAGAGGCAAGAGAGGCACATGTTAGAAACAGGTATTTTTAGGGTCATAAGGGATGAGTACAGTTTAAGATGGTATTCATTGAATGGTATAGTCATAACTGACAGAAGGAGATGCTTCAAAGATGTTTTAAAGAAAAATATATTTTCACCGTAAATATCAGGATTCTCTGACATCATTTACCAGAAGGTGTTGTAGAGAGCAGTTTAACTGTAGGACTTAACAATATTTGCGGCAGATTGAAGAGTGAGGGTAATACAGAAGGAAAACGAAAAGATGAAACAACTGTTCACAGTGACTGCAGGAAATATGCACAGGCACTAGCTTAATGAACTAAAATTCCACTTTAATATATTCATAAAATACACGTAAGGTTGAGCGCTTTCATCTACACATGGGTAGACTTCATCAGAACAATCTTACTATTACTAAAACATATTATATAACCCCATATGTCCAATCCATTAGCACCACTAGTTAACACTTAGTTACATGAGTATTCATTTAAAGTGCCCTGTGCTTACAACTGACGAGCCTTTATAGCGTAGTGTGATTTAGAATGATAATATACATTTAAAATTCATAAATTGCTAAAATCTAGTTAAAACATGTATTTTATAATAATATGAGCAATACTTGACCACAAATCAATGATTCAAATTCATAATAGTATTCTATGAAAATAAGAACACACACACACATATATATATATATATATATATATATATATATATATATATATATATATATATATGTATATAAATTATATGCACATGAAAAAAATATGTATATCTAAAAATATATGAAAATAAAAAACATCTGTATGTATGCTAATACTAATACTTTAAATATGATTTTCCAATATGGGTTTAATCGAAATATTTTCGTTTAAACCTGGGTAGATAGAGGCATTCAATTTAATCTGCCACTTAACCTCTCTTTCTCCTAATTTTTTCTTTATACTACCTCCTCTCGGATTGTGGTGTATTATTTCCAATATTCCAAAAAGAAAATTGTCACAACTATCGCTACCCTTTAAATGTTTCCATAAGGCATTCTTCTCATCTCTCCTTCTCATACAATAATTGTGGTCATAAATCCTGTTTCTAAGACACCTGTCTGTTTTTCCTACATGGAAACAGGAACATTTCATACATTTAGCTAAATACACTATATGAGAGGTTCTACAATTGCCTTTATGAAAAACTATTTCAGTTTTATTTATATCTTCCAAAACTGTCTTGTTAACGTTAATAATATAATTACACTGGTTACAATTCATACATTTATTCGTACCCATCTGTTTAAACTTATTATGTGTGTTCTTTATCTTATTCTCGGATTCATTTTTCAAATTAAACCCATTCCGAAATACAAATAAAGGTTGTGTTCCCACAATATTGTGTATCCTACTGTCAGTTCTCATAATATTCCAGTTTTTTTTCCACTATTTTCTTTATGTCCTGAATAAAAGGTGCATACTGGAATACACATGCCCCAGTATATTTATTACATATCCTACTACCATTATTCTCCATTTCCCTGGAGTCATTATTAATGCCAGATCCTAAAATTGGCTTGTACCTAATGTCCCGATTGTTAATAACATATTGCTTTAACTCACTAATCATACTCAAGTGGTACCCCCTAGATCTAAACAAGTTACCAATGAAATTTAATTCAGTTAACAGATCTGAATAATCAGATCTCATCCTCGCTGTTCTTATATATTGTCCTTTTATAATACTTTTTTGGGAGTAAGGATGGCAACTATTATATTGTAAATAAGAGTTGCTAAACGTACTTTTTCTATATATTTTAGATTTGAACTTTCCATTCTCCACACTATTATATGTGTCGCGGTATGATGTAGATTCAGATTCTGTACTGAACGTAAAACTCAAGAATTTATTTCTGGTATTCAAATATTTCGTAAATTCACATAATTTAGTCTCTCCACCCTTCCAAATAATAAATATGTCGTCCAAAAATCGCGTGTAAAGATTAATATAATTATTCCATTCAGTCTCCAATACGTGTTCAGTTTCCCAATCCAACAAAAATAAATTTGCAAATATGGGAGCACAAGCTGCTGCTCCCATAGCTACACCTTTACTTTGTCTATAGTATTCCCCCTCAAACAGCACATAGTTGTGTATTAACACTACTTCCATAAATTCTATAAGTAGGGATTTTTTGTCCCATCCTAAAGTGCTATATTTGTCTATACTGTTAATGAATCTTCTCATTCCTTCTTCCTGGGGAATGCTAGAAAAAAGATCCACTACATCAATAGTGACTAAACAAATACCCATGTGTAGATGAAAGCGCTGAACCTTACGTGTATTTTATGAATATATTAAAGTGGAATTTTAATTCATTAAGCTAGTGCCTGTGCATATTTCCTGCAGTCACTGTGAACAGTTGTTTCATCTTTTCGTTTTTCTTCAGTTGAGACTGTTCTTGGTATAGTTTTATTTCGTGGTAATACAGAAGGGTAATAGTAACCGAGCAACTGCCTCATTCAGGCCTATTTATTAAACCCCTAGTGTCTTTTTGCCATCAATTTTGTCTGTCTTTTTTTTGTATATGCAGGTAAGTTTGCTGATGGGGTTTCATTAGTACTGGTAATAGTCTATCACTCAGTTTTATAATTCTGTATTAAAACAATACTTTCAATGCCGTTTTGTTTCTGGAAACTACAGTTAATGAAGAAAAATAAAACATTTAAAATGGGTTTCAAATATGAATTGGTCCTGTGGTGAAGGCAGAAGGCAAAAAAAAAAATAACCATGCCTGTAAGAGCTCACTATATGTGTTTTGGGAGGAAGCTGTGAACATGCGTATCAGGAGCATAAATCACTGCAACTTTTCTGTTCCTTCTAGTAGAAGAAAACAAAAGTAAGCTACTAAAAAGAAAATATGTAAGTCTTTAATTATGAAAAAGTAAAGAATAATTTCAGAACAATTTAAAAGTTTAATGTGTTTTGTTTTATAAAGCCATACACAGCTTTAAAACCAGAACCATTTTAGACAAATTCCTAGAAATAGTTAAGGTAGATTAGTACTTATTATATGTCCAGTACAGGTGCAGGCTGCAGTGCTGTGATGTGCCTGTATTTAATATACCTGTAATATGCAACATAATACACTTCAGGTATGTAATATGGGAACATATATTTTGAATACTCCACCCCCTTTTTTTGTTATATAAGCTTAATTAAATGTGAGGATGGAATTTCCCCTGCTGTTTGCACCTGCAGGTTTTCTTTCCTTCAGCATGACTGAACTGAGTAATTGTTTTATTAGCATGTGTTTGTTCAGTTAGCCTGTCAGTACTAAGATAGTGAAAAGCCTGTTGCATGTCAGCATGTAGATATCATTGTTTCAGTATGTCTGTTTTAGCTTTGTCTTCATTTTGTTTCATCTTAACTGTATTGTCTAAAGAATGGGTCATATGACACTGTTTCTTTCCAGTTCTGTTCAGCAGGTTGTTATTGTCTACAACATACTACTGTATCTGGTGTCTCCGTCTTTCCTTTTCTCATTGCTTCATTAAGGTATGCTGACTGTGGCTTCTTGCATGTGCGGCCTTTCTAGCTTATGTTCTGACTCTGTGAACAAACTTCGTGCTTCACATTTCAGTAAGTCACCTCATTCTGCATTCTCATTTTTTCACATTTCATTAATGTTTAGTAATGACTTACCAGCATATTGCTTTTGTTGTTTAAGGAAGGGTCAGAAACACCTTTTGAGAAGTGCCACAGCATTGTTTATAGCGAGTTAATCAAAATTACTACATTGCTGTAATTTTCTTTTTGCATTGTTTGTGGTGGGTGGTTACAGTAGTGGTACACCCACTGTGGTTCTTGCACCTCAGACCAGATACAAGTCTGGAAAAAGTTTTCATTCCTTTATGAGAGGGAGCTGGTACAGATTTTCAGATCAGAACAGAGCATTGAATGTGCATGCCTGTCTTTGTATTTGCATGTGTGATTTGATGATACTGGATTATTGGCAAAATAAATGGAATGTCCAAACATCCCAAGACCATTATCAAGACTTTCAAGACATCTTTAAACAGTCAACTGAACATATCAGTGGAAGTAAACCTCTAGGCAGTAAGGTGGCACACAAAACATTACTATTAATGATTGCTCAGATATTCATTTTGGCACCATCATTGCTATTTGTATTATGAATGCATGGGGCTAATTACCTTTACTTATTTGTCTCACTGTTGGTTCTTTTTCCAATGGCCACTGTTGAATATTTTATAATTTTTTATAATGATTTTGTGCTTTTTTATTTATTTACCTAAAGTAATGTAGTCTTCATTTATACAGAAAAAAAATATTAATTTTGTTTTCAGAGTAAATCTTCTTCTGATGGTGCTGAAAGCAGCTACCAGCAGTGCTTTTTAGAATACATGTGCATATATGAATAACATTTTAGTTTTGTCAGCATGTGCCACTTGTGCAGTCTGTCTCTGTCTTCAGCAGTACTTTTTTTTAAACAAGAAACACCTTTATTGTATTATCACTTATGACATAGGCAATCATAAATTTATATAAATTTAAACAAGATATATTAGCATATTTTTATTTGCAAACATTATACATCACCTATAGTCTTTTAGTCAGTCCGACATTACATAGCTCATTCTATTCCTACCTTCCTTTAAACCTCATTCGTCCTCCAAAACATTATTCTGCATGTGTTGTTCCCACAATTCTCAATTTTTTCTATGCAACTTTCTCCTACCGTTTTCGAATGATCCCACTTCCAGTTTTTTTCATTTCTGTTACTATATTCACTACTTCTAGTACAGTTAGTTTAGACTTTGATCATTTCTAGTAATTACTTTTTTGGGAGCCCACAGAATTAAACTCAGCAAGTTCTCACAGTGTCTAGGAAAGTCGACTCCTGCATCACAGCTCAAAAAAATCATCTCCCTAGTCACAACAATCTGTTCACCCAGACAGAGTAGTCCACAGGGAACCTTCAAAGTCTGCCAAATAATTACACTCCCAAAAAATATGTTTTCAGTTACCTGTTTCTTCCCCATCACACACCAATACCCACAATCCACCTGAGGAACAATTCTGTGGAGTCTGCCTGGGGCACAAAAATACTCATGCAAAGATCCCAATCCTGCACACCTCCAGAATCACACACATACCCCCCACTTCCCCATGAATTGTCCATCTAGTCTCTCACCCCAGTCCTCTGTAACCCCCCTCTGACCAATCCCCACAGCCAACATACAACATCCTATATACCAAATCAGTCACCCCCTTTCCAACAGCAGCCTGTGTTCCATACTCCACCAAAAACTCCATCACTGGTCCCCTCACCCAGAATCCCCACACTCCCCTATCCCTGCCCACACTCTGACATCAATCCCAAACAGGGAAGGCAGTCTCCATCCTGCAGTCCAAATGAATTCCTGGTGTCCTCCCAATCCACCACCACCCGTACCTCTCCAACCCACATGCTCCTAACACCTTGGCTCCTTCGACAGCCCCCTCCAGCAAACTTCAGCCCCTTCCTGCATGTTTTTTGTACCCCCAGTTGCAGTAATCCTCATCAGCAGAACCTCCTCTCTCCACTAGCACACCTCCGGAGTTGTTAGGATACTTTCTGTTTCTTTATGATTATAATATTCTGTATGGTTATTGTTATTTTCCTGAAGGATCTGCATTCAAAATCCCAGTCTCTCCTTATTTCTTGAGGTCCCCCCGTTTCACCATCATTCCTTTTCACTTTAAATTATAGCTTTTTTGCTTGTGCTATCTATAGAAGCCTTAACTGTGTAGTTCTGAAATACCCCATTCAAATCAGGTAATCCCTAATCACCTTGTTGTGTTTGAAGGATCATCTTACCCCAGCTGGTGCTTGCTCTCTACCCCTCCCAGATAAAATCATAGGTTCATAGGTTAGTACTAGGCTGTTGGCCCTAGGGCCTATACAAGCCTAGCCATAACAATTCCCTGGATATTTCTTCCCACAATATTTAAATCCTTCAACTCTTTATTAATTGCTATCCACAATTTCTTCGCTGGTTGATAAAAATATGCCTGATCTGTGTATAATCCATAATAGGATGCTTCCAATTTCTCTGTTTTGTATTATCTTTTGTTTAGTCTCTTCCCACGTATTCTTATCTGCCATAACAGAATCCTTTTTAACCCATTCTTCTAAGTACTTCATTTTATCATGTCCCCATAAATATGGGTATTCCTGAACCAATTTGTGTGTGGGTACATAGTTTATAGCTATTATCTTCATTAAGTTTGTATCCTAAAAAGACTTGAAACTATCTCAGGATGTTCCACGACACTGATATGTCCTTTTTTTTTGTTTATTGGGTACAGAATAATATCTGCAAATAAAGCCAACATTTCGTGATTACCATACATATTATATCCTTGAATTTCTGACTCCCTTATTTTCTTTGCAAGTGGTTCTAAATAGAATGTAAATAACAAAGGGGAAAAAGAACATGCCTGCTTGGTTCTTATGTTCAAACAGAATTTATCAGATTGGAACCCCCCTTTAATTTTTGCCTCCAATCCCTCATATGTCCTCCTAATTAACTTTTTTATTTTGTCAAGGAATTCAAATGCTTCCATTGCCCAACTCATAAAATTCCAGCTTACTCATTGAATGCTGTCTCTGCATCAAAAACCACCAACAACAAATGCATTTTCTAACCTTCTGTTTCCCTCTGGATCATCAGTGTTCTATTAATGTTATCAAATGTTTGCCCCCACCACAAAAAAAAAAAAAAAACACACTGATCCATATCTATCAATTTTGGCATCATCTTTTCCATTCTTTTAGCCATTATAGACGTAAACACTTTATAATCGTGGTATAGAGTTGCTGTAGGCCTATATAAAGCTGGATCTGATGGGACTTTACCATCTTTAGGTGTTGGAGCCACCACAGCTTTCTTCCAGGATGTTGGTGCTTCTCTTCTTTTTAAAATACTGATAAAACCTTCCAGATTTTTATCATTTTCTTCCCTCCTGGCTTCCAAATTTCCACTGGAATACCATTTATTCACGGAGAGTTCCCTGTAAATTGGTTATACATTACCATTTTTATCTCATCTTCTCCTATCCTAACTGTCAGTAATTGAGTCTCATCTGCCTCTAACCTTGGCATATTTAATATTTCCATAAACATTTCCATTTGTACTTACTCTTGATTTCCACATTTCTGTACTTTATATAGATTTTCGTAAAGTTTCCAAAATATCTCTAATACTTCTACATGATCTCTGGTAAATTTCCTTGTTATAGGCTTCCTAAGCTTGGCAATAACAAATTGATAGGGAAAGGATCCAGTTTCTTGACTTGGAATTTTTTTTAACAGATCATGGAGAAATTTCTTTCAGGCCCTTTAGTAAAGAGACTGCTGTCAACAATTTTTTTATTAGCAGACAGCATGCATCCCCCTCACTTATTGGCTTCACTCCCTTATGTGAGTGCAACCATATTTTCAATAATACTTGTGACAAACATACCATGAAAGAGGAATTTCAGAAAGTTAGGCAAAAATTGTTGGAGAGAGGTTATGTTCCACATGTCCTTGACAAAGCTGAAAAGAGATTTGGGAATTAATTATCAATGACATACAGTTCTTCTAACAATAAACGAGGTGGCTTTAGGGCAAAATTTAAAGATGTGATTAGAGAAGATAGTGAGGAGAAAATATTCTTTGTTTCCGAGCATTCTCCCTTTTCAGAGAATTTAAAGATGGTTGTAGAGAGGTTTTGGCCTGTGGTAGCTAATGATCCTACCCTGGCAGGTTTGTTTCCCAAAAAATAACATTCTCATACAGTAGATTTTCTCATTTAAAGGAATTATTGAATATGACGAAAGTTAGTGGAAACTGGGCACAAACAGGTTGTTATCGCCGTGGATGTTGTAAGGTAAGCAGTAGAATCCGAAATTTAGATGGAATTTACATTAATGGCAAACATTTAAGGCCATGGATTTGTTTAATTGCTGGTCCTGTGGAGTTGTTTATATCATAGGCTATGGGTGTAAACCCACAAGGTGGTACATAGGGCAAACCAAGAGAATGGCAAAAATCGTATCATGGAACATTTGGGTGATATCAAACATGGCAGGGTTGAAAATCCTGTGGCACATAATTTTCAGGTAGCCCATGCTGGATTGGACGTTAGTTTGTTTTTCAGCATTTTGGCCACACCTCTCAATAAACAAGGGGAGGATTTTCTAACTGGGTTATTAAAATTAGAGAGAGTTGATTATTCATTTTGGTACATTTTTTCCCAAGGGTTTGAATCAGGAGTTCAATATTAATTTTTATTAATAAAGAATAATATTCATATATATTACAATATAATACATTTCAGGTAGCATAAATGAAGTCGTGAACATGCATTTCAGGGTGATGCATATGTAGTTAAATATGAATTGTGTGTTTTTGATATTTCAGTTTTTTGAGGGGATGTGTCAATAGCATTTCTCAGCTCTACCAATGCGCAATCATTGTTTATGTTTTATTACAATTTTTTTTTTCATTGCCAACGAGGTCATAAAGCTTATTGTAGAGATATGAATTATTGAGATGTTTATAATTCCTATATGTATGCACAGACTTTACCCATCTTGGGTGTTATATTTATATTCATCAATTACAAGTATTAACTGCATTTTTTTTCATTTTGCACATTGAGTATTGTATGTATATCTCTTTAGAAGGGTTAGTATTTAGTGTCTTAACTACTGACACAATGAACTTGTAATTGAATGATCATCATCATCTTCTTTCGGCTGTTCCCATTAGGGGTCGCCACAGCAGATCACCTCTTTCCATTTCTTCCTGTCCTCTGCTTCTTGCTCTGTCACACCAACCACCTGCATGTCCTCTCTCACCACATCCATAAACCTTATCTTAGGCTTTCCTCTTTTCCTGTTTCCTCGTAGCTTCACCCTTAGCATCTTTTTCCCAATATACTCAGCATCCCTCCTCAGCACATGTCCAAGCCAACGTAACCGTGCCTCTCTGGCTTTGTCTCCAAACTTTCCAACCTAGGCTGGCCCTCTAATGTACTTATTCCTAATCCTGTCCACCCTCGTCACACCCAGTGCAAATCTTAACATCTTTAATTCTGCCACATCCAGCTCAAACGCCTGCCTTTTTGTCAATGCCACTGTCTCCAACCCATATAACATAGCTGGTCTCACTACCCTCTTGTAGACCTTCCCTTTCACTCTTACAGGTAGTCGTCTGTGACAAATCACTCCTGACACACTTCTCCACCCACTCCATCCTGCCTGTACTCTCTTCTTCACCTCTCTTCCACACTCACCGTTACTCTGAACTATTGACCCCAAGTATTTAAACTCATCCACCTTCACCACCTCTACTCCTTGCATCCTCACCATTCCTCTATCCTCCCTCTCATTCACACACATATATTCTGTCTTAGTCCTGCTGACCTTCATTCCTCTTCTCTCTAGAGCATATCTCCATCTCTCCAGGGTCTCCTCCACCTGTTCCCTAGTCTCACTACAGATCACAATGTCATCTGCAAACATCATAGTCCACGGGGACTCCTTTCTGATCTCGTCTGTCAACCTGTCCATCACCATTGCAAATAAGCAAGGGCTCAGAGCTGATCCTTGATGTAACCCCACCTCCACCTTAAACGCATCCGTCACTCCCACCACAGACCTCACCGCTGTCACACTACCCTCGTACATATCCTGTACCACTCTTACATACTTCTCTGACACTCCTGACTTCCTCATACAATACCACAACTCCTCTCTAGGCGCCATGTCATATGCTTTCTCTAAGTCTACAAAAACACAATGCAACTCCTTCTGACATTCTCGGTACTTCTCCATCAACATTCTCAGAGCAAACATCGTATCTGTAGTGCTCTTTCCCAGCATGAAACCATACTGCTGATCACTAATCATCACGTCCCTTCTTAACCTTGCTTCCACTACTCTTCCCCATAACTTCCTGCTGTGACTGATCAGTTTAATCCTTCTATAGTTACTACAGCTCTGTATATCACCCTTATTCTTAAAAATCGGTACCAAAACACTTTTTCTCCATTCCTCAGGCATCCTCTCACTTTCCAAGATTTCATTAAACAATCTGGTTAAAAACTCCACTGCCATTTCACCTAAACACCTCCATGCTTCCACAGGTATGTCATCGAATGATGATGTGACAATTAGCCTCATAACTTGTATTTAAAGTTGTTGCATTTGGTCAAGGTACCAGAAAGGACTAGTAAAGATTTTTACACACCATTTCTGTGAGCAGTTCCGCTCTTTCAGCCTGGTAATCCATTTTTTTGCATGTTTTTGTGAAGTTTTTTGGTGCTTTGACAGTGTTTGTGTGTCTGGGCAATAACCCTTTCTATTTTCTGTTGGCTGAGCCATTGTGCTAAAAGCTTTTGTGGTCTGGAGTGATCAAAAAACAGTTGCTTAACAGCAGTCTTTCTAAACTCATGCATATTATCGAGGTAGTCTCTCATTTTCTGTTAAGCACTCTGCATTTTTGCCTCTTCTTGTTTTGTTAGATCCCTCCTGTTTTGCAATAGTTTAACTTTTATCAGCCCCTCTAAATAATTATTGCTACTTCTTAACCATATCTTTTCTTTTTTTAATTCTACCATATTTTAAACTCCAGTTTCATATTATCCCACTCCCTAGCTATATTTTCTGAAGAAATTCCTATCTTCCCTAATAACTCCAGAATAATTTCCACTGTCCATTTTTAAATTCCTCTCTGTTTAACAGATAGGTGAGGAAACACCAGTGTCTGATTTTTATTTATTTACCATGCATTTTTATTTTAGTTATTATTGGCATTTGATCTGAAATAGTTATTGGCTGCATATCAAAACTTTCAATTAAATGCACATGTTCCTGTGAAATAGAATTTCTGTGTAGCCTAGCCTGCTTTTTGTACTTTGGGGAATAATATGTAAATTCTGTCCAAGCACCTACTACTGAATTCACATCTTCCATACCAAATATTGCCATAAATGGCTTCAAATATCTACAGTCTTTTACTATATTTTCCCTTCTAGGCCCCCAGATGCACTGTTACTGTTGCAAATCAAATTCCAATCCTCACCTATAAGTAATATTCCCTGCTGAAAGATGATTATTTTTCCCAGAATCTTATCTCCATTGCAGTGGTTTTAGATGGAAAATAACACATTCCAGTATAATCCTCCTCCCTTGCCAGTTGCCAATTACTACTGTAAATCTGCCATTATTATCTTCTTTTCTTGTTTAAACAATATTGGAAATCCACTAGCAATTAATATAAATACACCACTTTTCCTTTGTCCTAGTTATTAAGCTGAATAACAATCCTGAAATCCTCTTTCTCACATTCACATGCTCAGTTCTTTCCAGCTGTGTCTCCTGTAGCATTGTGTTTTGCACTCTGCATTTTTTAATATAGTTCACTACTCTTTCTTTTTTGTATATACCTGTGAAACCATTCAAATTAAGAGATAATATGGAAAGTGTTGCCATTATGAAACAAAGTTATTATTCCCACTTGTATGCAACAACTTTTTTTAAATGCCTAGTTTCAGCTTTTGTGTTGCATGCATGCACTAATGTTTGGCAAGTTGATCTTTTATACAAGTGTTTCTTGTCATACTCATTTGAATCTATGCCACATCTTACAAGACTTTTTTGTTTTAATGAAAAGCATTATACAAAAAAAAGCAAATAGACCCCAGAACCTATTCATTTAATACAAACACTCTAAACTATGTACATCTTCAAGTAACAAAGTTTAACCCTCCTAATAAGAACTGTTATCCCAGACTGACAACTATATGTACAGGATTGAATTGATCTATAATGAAAGTTATCTGTGCTAAGATGCATGGTACAGCCTGTGCTTCTATGTACACTAAGTGCTCTCTGTTTTTGTCTTGTCTTTATTCCTCTCCTAGATGTAGAAATTAACTTAAATGCATTCAGAAAACTATCTTTTAGCCACTGAGATAAAAAAAACATTCTGTTTTTATTGCCCTTATCAACTTGTCTCCATAGAAATATGAGAATCAGATATACAGTTACCTTTAGCTACAAACTTCTCATGCTGCACTGTGAATAGCAATTTACTAAAAGAAAACTTTTTATTGCATTCAGTGTTCTTATTCACCTATATGAAAGTAAGAAAAAGCATATCTGTTTTACTTATATAACAATGTTTTGTCCGGGCTTTTTTCTCTTTTTACATTGCATTGCCTGCATTTCTTAAAAGTGAACAAGAAACAGGAAAGAAGGAAAAAAGGGACAGCTGTATCCTTATTACACACAAAAATAACTGAAAAGGCTTTACTGTATACCATGCAGTATATGTAATGATCTGAAGCAGTTGTCTTCATTTGATCTTCAACCTGTGGGGTTAGGGATCTGTATCAGATCTGAATCGGGTGCATATCCAGCATCTGATCCAAACTCAAAACTCCTCCCCTTACCCATAATGCCCCTGTCTCCTTCCTCCCTTCAGATCTCGTTTGCCGCCTGTAAAGTCTGCATTGTGCTCTGAGCTCTCTGCTACTGTTACTGTGGTAAGTAGTGTTTTGTGGGATTAATTATCTATCTCCCTAGTTAGTATCTCTCTCTTTTCTTCTACCTCCCATTTTGCATGGTCGCTGGTTAAAAAAAAAAAAAAAAGTTTTTCTCTTTCTTTCCCTCTTTCGTAGCATGTGTGTTTGAGTGCTTGTGTGTGTGCTGGGCCTGCTTTGGGAATGTCGGACACTCCTAAGCCAGGATTCAGAAAGTGCATAGAGTGTGGCCATAAGCTTTCCCAATCAGATGGCCACAATCTGTGCGTAGTGTGTCTGGGGTGGCCCACCTTTAGACCTCCTGCTCCATCTGTGCCGGGTTTAATCCCCAGGCACTGAAGGACAGGAGGGATAAGTTAAGTCTCAAGGGCCTTCTTCCATTCAGGTCGCAGGTACCCGCAACCCCAGCTTCTACTTCTAGCTCTTCCCTGGCCTTGCGGACTCAAACTCCCTCCAAGAGGCCTGGGGATGGGGATAAGTCATCCAAGAAAGATAGGCCAAGAAAGCGATCTCTGAATCCCTCAGCTCCGACCAACCCGCCACCTAAATCTAGGTTGGCTCCGAGACCGGAGTCTCCCTTGCTCTGTTCTCCCTGGAAGAGCTCCAGATCTGGTTGCTGATGCAGGCTTCTCCTCACTGCCCTTCCAGGCTGGTGTCGGTCACTCTGCCTCCTCCTGCTTCACCCAGAGCCTTAGTGAAGCTGAGTTGGACAGGATGATGTGGAAATTTATCTGCACCTAGATTCAGATGGGAGTCTTGCCTGACCCCTCCCTCCGGAGCAGGAAGCACGCAGCCCTTTTTCACCCTGATTACTCCTCCTACAATCCGATGTTCAATTTTGGAGCCCTTAGATCCGAGGACTCTCAGAGTCGAGGGGTCAGCGGTGGCTATTACCTTGAACAGGTTGGATCCAACAAGCTCTCGGAGCTGTAGCATCAGCATTCGATCTGAGAGGGTGGTTTCGGCTCCAATTGTGTCAGAGTGCAGCCTTCCTCTTGGTATCTTGGTGCTTGGAGGCTCAGCTCTGGCTCCACCATTGGGTCGGGTGACTGCTCCTATTGGCCTTTCTCAGGATTTCCATTCCCCTTTGGCTTTCGATGTGGTGGAAAGGGTTCTCTCGATTTCATCGAGACCCTTGACCATCTCGTCCTCAGACTCTCCTGACTTCCTCTGTTTCAGGTACTGTTCTGGCCATCCTGCCATCTCAAGGACAGCGTGCCACCACTTTGCCTCAGGAAGCTTCCATTTGGGAGCAGCAAGACATTGGCCAGTCCTCCCCAGAGATCCCCACTGAGGAGACCCCTTGCAAACGTATATGCAAAAGCAGGCACTTAGACTCCCCACCGG
Organism: Protopterus annectens; assembly: GCF_019279795.1. Taxonomy (NCBI): domain Eukaryota; kingdom Metazoa; phylum Chordata; order Ceratodontiformes; family Protopteridae; genus Protopterus; species Protopterus annectens. The sequence continues at coordinate 1,726,372,661 of NC_056725.1, forward strand.
AGTCTCTCACCAAAGACACCAACTTAGAGGAAGGGGAAGGTTCCACCCTGTCACCCCTGAGGCTGTCTTCTTTATAGACATCATGGAACTCCTCCGTCAGTGAGGGGAGTGGTCTGCCCAGAAACCAACCTCGGATGAATCGGTGTTCCTCGAGGCATTTGGCGCAGGACCCTCCACTTCCTGAGTGTCTCCTCCCACAGATTTAGTGGACCTGATAGCATCTCGGGCGTGGAAGGAACAGGTCACAGTGGAGCCCATCCCCAGGTGCCCGAATAAAGTTTTGAGCCCCCGCTTCAGATAGGTCACACTAGAATAAGGGGTCCCCAGTTGATTTCATGGTGGTGGCAACTGCCACTAGGAAAGAGCTTGCTCAGGAGAGCTCTACGGTTCATCCTCCGGACAAAGACTCAAGGGTGATGGACCACTTCGGGAAGCGGGTATACACTTCAGTGACTTTTTCTGTAAGAGCATTGAATTGTATGGCACATGTGATTCGGCTGCAGAGAGACCTAGTGAAAGCGAGCTGAGTTGACCCCTGAGTCCATGTCAGCAGAGGACAAGAAGAAGTTTTCCGCTCGTATGGCCACTCTAAAGTCAGTCATGAATACTTCTATGTCTCCTCTTCCATGCTACTGAGGGAGCCACTAGAGCAGCTGCTACAGGCATTGCCATCAGGCGATACACCTGGCTCCAGCTCTGTCAGTTCTCGGAACCTTTTAAGATGTTGTTCACCAATGCCCCATACAACGGTTCCTCCCTGTTTGGAAAGTCGGTACGAGAGATGTTAGTTCAGACTGCGAAGGATGGGAAGGCTCTGTCTGTTGTCAGGATTCACTTCTCCGCCCCTCAACGATCCTTTTCTAGGAATCAGTGAGGGACTAAGAAGATGTGGTTCCAGAAATCTCAGACTTTTCACCGAGACACTCAGGACTCACCTTTCCCCAGGGGCAGAGGGGGATATGATAGACATTGCTCTAGAGGCAGAGGGGGTCTGAGCAATAATGGGTCTCGAAAACCTTTCCCAGACAGACCCGCACAGCAGCCCTGAAGGGTTGCCCGACTGCTTGCCTCTGGAGGCAGCCGGGGGCCAGTTATCACTACACCTAATGGAGTGGCAGTTCATCACAACAGATCATTGGATGTTGCAGATTATATCCGGAGATTATTCAGTCCCATTCCTCAAACCACCTCTACCATGGAAACACCTCCCAGATGACCCACCTCTGCACTGGAAGGATGCAGAACTGGAAATAGCAAAGCTGCTAGAAAAATTAGTCAACCAACATGCACCCCAAGACCCGTCCAGATTAGGCATTTATTCCAGTTTCTTATTCAGTCCCATTCCTCAAACCACCAATACCATGGAAACACCTCCCAGATGACCCACCTCTGCACTGGAAGGATGCAGAACTGGAAATAGCAAAGCTGCTAGAAAAATTAGTCATCCAACATGCACCCCAAGACCCGTCCAGATTAGGCATTTATTCCAGTTTCCTTTTTAGTGCCAAAGAAAATGGGGGACCTAAGAACAATTCTGGCTCTATCCACCTTGAACCTGTCAGTGGCCAAGACAAAATTCTGGATGGTCACCCTTAAGTCTATCCTGCCATGTCTGCAGGAGAACAATTGGATGTGCTCGATTGATCTCCAGGAAGCGTATTATTATATCAATATGGACAGACACTCTTGTAGGTTCCTCCACTTCCAGCTAGGAGCCAATCATTATCAGTTCAGAGTGCTCCCCTTTGCCCTCACCACAGCCCTCATGGTATGTACCAAAGTTATGTCAGTAGTAGTGACTCACCTGAGACTCCAGGACATTTCGGGTATTTCCCTACCTGGATGATTGGCTCCTTACTGCCCCTTCCAGGTATCAGCTTTGTCAAGTGAGGGATTCCTTTCTACTACTAGCCCGAGGTTAGGCATCACCATCAGTCTCAGCAAATCATCTCTGGCACCAGTTCAGATGTTAGACTTCATTGGGACTTTGTTAGATATGAGTCAGACAAGAGTTTTCCTTACTCCAGACAGGATACACAGTCTGAAGCTACACTTCAGGTTCCTCAAACTCACTCTACGATGGCAGAAGTAGTACTATGGGCATTGGGGTCCATCATGGCCAGGATCAGTCTTTTACCCTTGGTGCGCCTCCCCATGCAAATCCTTCAGTGGACCCTTTTCATTTTCTGTTAGATCTCCCATTGTCTCACCCAGTTCGATTCTGTCGAGTGTGCAGAGACTCTCTTCGGTGGTGGATTCTTTCCCCAGATCTGGTTTGAGGATGTCCTTTTCTTTCATCATGTCCCAAGGCCACGGTGACTACAGATGCCTCGCAGCTGGGGTGTGGGGCGGGGGCATTGTTCGGGATTCCTCATCCAGACCTGGACAGTCTAAAACTCACTGCTTGGTTATTCCAGTTCCCATAATTATCAGAATTCCTGATTTATCTTCTCCTGTCAAACAAATTCTGGTGGCAGCTCATAAGTCTTCTACCAGGAAGGTATACTGTAGCAAGTGGAAACGTTTTTCTATATGGGCTTTGCAGCATGCATTGGATCCATTTACTGCTCCAGTTTCTGTGGTGTTGGACTTATTATTGGAGATTTTTAAACAAGGCGCCAGTTCTTCCACAGTTAAAGTTCAACTGGCTGCAATTTCTAACTTTCATGTGGGGGAGAATATGGCTTCCTTGGCATCTTCAAAGCTTTGCAAGACAAAATTTCCTTAAAGGTACTTTTCTTCTGCGACCCCTGGTGAAGGATCATATGCCACTATGGGATCTTACATTAGTGCTTCAGGCTTTAGTGTCACCCCCCCCCCCTCCTTTGAACCTGCAGCTTCAGTGCATTTGCAGTTTCTGTCCTGGAAGATGGCATTCTTAGTTGCCATCACTTCTGCCAGGAGAGTGTCAGAACTTCAAGCCCTATCAGTCAAAGTCCCTTATATGATTTTTCATAAGGACAGGGTGTCTTTGCGCACTAACCCATCTTTTCTTCCCAAAGTAGTTTCAGAGGCCAACATTAATCAGCCAGATGATTAATCTCTCGGTCTTCTTTCCAAATTTTCAAAATAAGGGAGAATGTAAATTACACTTGTTGGATGTACACAGACAATTAAGTTTCTATTTACACAGGACAAAAGCATTTCGTAAGTGTAACCAGCTCTTTGTTTCTTACTCCAAACTCTTTTTAGGGAAACCAATCTTCAAAGTTACTATTGCCCATTGGATTTCCCATTGTATCATTTGGCGTATTCTGTCAAGGAGCTTCCCCACCAGGCCAGGTGAAAGCACACTCTACCAGATCAATGGCCATTTCTGCAGCTTTATGGTCCAGAGTTTCGTTGGACGATATCTGTTCTGCAGCCACTTGGTCCTCATCTCATACCTTCATTCCTCATTATAAGTTGGACATCGTATCCAGGAACAGAGCATCTGGAATACCCTTCCATGAGGGCCTCCCAAGTGTTTAGTAGCTGGGAGTCTGTCCCACAGGTTGAAGATCAAATGAAAACTACTACTTCAGATAAAGAAGTTATGTACTCATCGTAACGTTCCATCTGAGTAGTTGTTCTTCATTTGTCTTCAGTCATCCCCCCTTTCTTCACCTGGCCTTGTCTGAACTGTTTGTTGGTTATGTAATATAGAAGTGGACACCTTCAGGGTGCCCTTTGTCCTTCTTTTTGTTCAGGAATTTTTTTTCTGGTAGTGACACGTTCCTGTTTGGTCTGGTGTGAGTAATTGATTGGGCAGCAAACTCGATCTGAAAGGAGAAAGGAAATGGGCATTATGGGTAAGGTGAGGAGCTTTGAGCTCGGATCAGATGCTGGATATGTGGCCGATATGGATCCGTAACCCCACAGGTTTAAGATAATGAAGAACAACTACTCAGATGGAATGTTATAATGAGTACATAAATTCTTTTTTATAAAAATACTGTTAAGTCCAAAAATTGTTTTCCTTACAGTTGCCTCTTTCCATCTCCTTAATGTTCTTCTAAACATTAACAACAGGGCATTTATTTTGGAGTCTCCTACAAGTTTAACAAAATCAAAACAGTCCAATTTTTCCAAGTCTTCTTGTTCCTTCATAGTTCACAAATGTGATCGATGCTTTATAATCACACATTTATTCATTCATTTTCAGGTTGCTATTTTTCTTCCTGTTGATTTCCATCTCCCAACTCCTGTCTCCAGTTCATTTCCAACATACTCCTGATTCTTCTAGTCAACCCTTGTGCTTTTTTCTATCACTTAAGCATTTTACTTTGGAACATTGGAAAACATTTCACTGACATAGTCTCTCTACGAGCTTTATTATCAGAAAAAATAAGTAGTAGTATCCCCTTCTGTTTGATAACTCACTTTTTTTGTTGGACAAGAATTTTTATTTCCTCCTGTGCATGTTCTGCATCAAAAAATTACTTTGGCCCTCCAGGAAAAAAATATTCTAAAGGTAGCTGGTTATAGCAGCTTGTGTCTCACACCTGCTTCTCAACAGTCCCTGATTACTGGACTAAATGTATTCTTCTTCTTCCTGGCGTACAGTGAATAATCATTTCCCACAAACACTCTTATATCTCCAACTTTTAGTACTTTGTCTTTCTGCCACAGTTTTGTCAAAATCACCTCTTTCTGCTGGTATGATGTCATCTTTACTATTAGAGGTCTTGTCTGCTTTCTCATGGCCTGGTTTGGGGCATACATCTGATGCACCTTTCAGTTAGCAAATCTTGTTGTGGAATAACAGTCCAGTTGCTTATTTGTGTTTTCATAAAATTAATACAGTCTGTTTCCAGTTTCTCTAGTACAACAGAATATCTGCTCTGTGGACAGGAGATTGGATGTGAAATATATAAGTACCTCTCTTTTTCCTGCTGTAGTTCAGCACATCTACCAAGTGTATGCTGCTATGCCAAACCCTGTGCTCTAGACTTCACTTGCAGCCCTAAGGTAAAAAATGAGTACATATCTAGAGCACTGAGATGCTACATGGTCCATAAAGTACACATTAATAATAATAATATGTACTGTTTTATAAAAATACTATTAACCAGAAAAATTGTTTTACTTACAGTTGCCTCTTTTCCTCTCCGTAATGTTCATTGAAACATTAATAATATGAGGTAGAGCATATACTTTGGAGTTCCCTGCAAGTTTAACAAAATCAAAAAAATCCACTTTTTCAAGGTTTTTTTGTACCACCATATTTCACAAATATGATCGATGCTTTAAAATCCCACATTTATTCATTAATTTCCAGGTTGCTGTTTTTCTTCCTTTTGATCTCAATCTCTCAACTCCAGTCTCCAGTCCATTTTCAACATACTCCTGGTAATATCATTTAGAACAATACTACATCTTCCCATTCACCTGCTTCCATTTGCCCAAGTCAGAACTCTTCAGTGAAGACTGATGCTGGAGTGTCCAGTCCTCCAGTATCAACTTTGCAGCAGGTTGAACACAAAATATGCAGCAAAGTTCTCGGCACTGTATCCACAGATGGATTTAAAAAATAACACCAAGCAGTTAGTAACAAAAAATGTCTTCTTTTCCAGCCACTACAAAACACCCCCTCTCCAGTACCTTTATCCTGTGGTAGTGAAAAACATACAATTGTATGCAGGACAGCTGAATAGTAGATGCTGTTGAGCCACATGTTCCAGACTACAGCTGCTATTCTATAGGACCTCTTTTTTTCATGAGCATTTTTACTGAACATGCACATTTGTACCTCAAAAATTGATTATGAATAGGAAGACATGTTTAGACCAAGGCTGTGAAATCATCTTTTAATTTTCAGTGACACTTCAGACTTCATAGCATGGACACATAAGATGAGTATTCTGAAAAATGTGTCTCAAACTGTTACAGAGTACTAAAGCTATATGTATCTGTTTCATTTCGCAAGAAGTTCTTCATAACTATTAAAGTTCAGCATTTTTGCAGTAGATTTGCCAAGTGCCCTCTTCATGATGTTGCCCCTGAGAAGAGTATTCTGAAACTTTACTAAATACTAGTTACTATATTTTTAATATTAAGAACATTTCTTTGTAACTTCACTGTAGTGTTGCATTGCCCGCTTCTGATATTGGGTTCTCTACTGCAGCCTCACAGCGAGGTGTGTGTGTGTGTGTGTGTGTGTGTGTGTGTGTGTGTGTGTGTGTGTGTGTGAACGTAATTATTTTATTTATTTTAATGATGACGTTATTTATTTAGTTTAATTTCCGTATTTGAGCGTGGAACTCCTTGCTTGCTATGGGCATGTGTGAAGTTTTGTGCCCTTTGAAGTTCCAGTGGGGAAAAGAAATAGTTTATGTAATTTGCTTGGTTGTTCTCAGAACAACCCAATATTATGTGCAGTCTAAATGGAGAGTAACAAGACTGTGTAAAAAGCAGAAATGTAGCAGTATGGAACCTTTTTATTGGCTCTGGTTGCCTCAGGTGACTGAGACAGCTTGTCTGAAACTGAAAAATGAGAATATTGGACATGTCAAGAGACTCCAATGTGAGAGTAAGCTTTATTTAATTATTTGTTTATTTTTAAATGTCTGTATTTTTTTTACTAACAGTATGAGTGCCACTTATCCAGAATGTAAGTATGTTTTTAATTTAAGAACATGTAAGTGTGTACCTGTATGTTTATGAGTTGTATCAATGTTTTCCTGTGTCCCTAATTTCTCTGAATGTAACTGATTTTGCACATTTTGGTTTGTCCTTTGTAAAGTTTGTTTTTTGGCAAATCAATGAGGACTGAAGTCACTAAGTAATGGCAGGCATTTAAGTTTCAGACTTAACAGCATTCAGAAAAAGCATAGGAATGTAAAGCTTTTTATTCTAGCAACTTTCTAAACATATAACACCAATATTTGTCCCTGATATTGGTCTTTTGTCCCCCATTTCTTTTTCCTCCTTGATTCCTGAGTTAGGAGTTTTTTAGTTGTGTGTTTGGGGGGGGTGTTGCAGTACGTTGCACTCTGTATTTGGACAGCAGTGAGCTCAAGATATGTTCCTGTGTGGAAGTTATGTATGTATTTATTCATTGAATTGCAGTCAAACGTCTGAGGTGTACAGTCACCAGTGGCTGTAACTGATGGCCGTGTGTGTGTGTGTGTGTGTGTGTGTGTGTGTGTGTGTATATATATATATATATATATATATATATATATATATATATATATGTATATATATATATGTGTGTGTGTGTGTGTGTGTGTATATGTGTGTGTGTGTACATATAATATGCGGTATGCATGTGTGCAGTGGGCATAGATGCTGTCAGCTGCCCCTAAGTATTGCTGATTTTTTTGTTTCTTCTTCAAGTAACTTTTGTATTTTTTTCCTAGCAAATCAGTGAAAATTGCAATTACTAAATAATGACATGCATTTAAATTTCAGACTTTATAGAATTTGAAAAAAAGCATGCTAATGAAAAGCCTGTGATTCTGGCAAATTTCTAAGCATATACAGACACACACACACAAGATTGATGTTCATCGTGTTACTCTGCTGTAGTCATTATACTTGGGTCATCCTGCCCAGAGACTCCCCAGACTCTGGAATAGATTGCCCATACATGTCAAGCAGAGTGCCTCTTTGGACCTCTTCAAAAGGAACCTTGACGATTGGATGGGAGAAAGGAAATTCACACCAGGGTAGACAGGGGTCCAGGAAAGTAAATAATGTGGGAAGAAATAGCCAGGGAATTGTTATGGCTAGGCTTGTATAGGCCCTAGGGCTGATAGCCTAGTACCAACCTATGAACCTATGGAAGTCTCTGAGCCTTTTCTTGGATTCTGAGTAATCCTGGCCTTCCCAGTGGAAATACTCCCTCATGGTATGTAAGGTTTCCCCAAAGGAGTAGTATTTGTTTTTAAGGGAGGCTTAGACTTAGCAGAGGGTTTAATGCTTAACTGAGTAGGTCTGAAAACACCCTCTGAAGCTGTGGATTGCTCAGCTACTTCGGTTCCCTCTGAAGGGTTAGTTTCGGTAGGCTGAAAAACTTGTGCGTCCGAAGGCCCAGCTGGCTCCACGTGGGAGTCAGAGGCGGCCTGTGGTTCTGCAGAAGCGGTCGTCAGGGGCTGTGAAGGCACCTCGCTGAAAACCGGAGAACTGGCGACAGGCCTAGAAAAGGCCTCGTCGTCCGTTATGGACCTCGGATGCCTGTCCTTGTCTTTGTGCTTTTTATGTATTCCGGTCATCGGAAGTTCCGACGGCATGGTGTAATTGAATTTTCTGCCAAAATAATGTCAGGCAAAATCAAACCGACATTTAATAGTGCGCTTTTATTACCTCAACACAGAACCCCTTGCTATTCCACCAGTGTTAGATATTGTGGATGATGTGTATACTGAATCCAGCTTAAATCCTGACTCCTTACCTCCAGCCCCAGTTAAATCTGACTTCCACAAATTTCTGTATAAAAGCCCTGTTGCTGACCCTGAAACTATTTCTCATGGACCCAAAGGGATTAAGGCCTCATCAGCAAAAAACCCAGTTCCCTCTGACAGATTCCAGAGCATTAGACAGATGGGGAAAGAAAGTATATTCATCTGCAACTTTAGCAATGAGAGCCTTAAGTTACCAGTTTCACATGCTAAAATATCAGCAATTTTTGATGTCTCAGTTGAAACAAAAAATGCTTCCAGATTCAGATCCTCCTAATTTTAAAGAAGTGCATGATTTATTGCATGCAGCTGAACAAGTGGGAAACATACTTTGCAATGTGGTTTTGATTTTTTAGAGGCTTCCTGTAGAGCAGCAGTTACAGGCTCTGTCATTAGGAGACATGCTTGGTTAAAAGAACATACGTTACCAGATCATGTTAAAGCAAAATTATTGGATGCACCTTTGCAGTGGGATGTGTTATTTGGAGTTAAGGCAGAAGAGGTATTAAAGAAAATGGAGGCTAAGGCAAAATCTATGCAAACAGTGAAGGATTTCTTACAGGTTCAGCCTCCTCAATTTAGCAGAAATTGGCCAACAAAGAAATGGTCCTTTCCAGTTACAGACAGACCTCAAAGGGACAGGCGTCCAAGAGGTAGAGGTCAACCACAAGGTCCTTACAGGCCTTGACAATGGGGTGCACCAGGCCTGAAAGAAGGGGAAGAAAGGCCCCAACCATATAAAAAGCAGCCTCAATGACTTCTCACTACAGCTGCCAAACAGCTCACTCTTGGCAGCCCCCTTAGGAGGAAAACTGGCACTTTTCTATCAAATTGGCATTGGATCACCAAAGACAAATGGGTTCTCAACATTGTATCTCAAGGTTACAGGTTCCACTTTCACACTCTGCCAAGGTTAAAAGGAATGCCAAATCTGCCACCGAATCAATGGGCAGAGGCTCAAAAACAAATTACAGCACTCATGGACATGAGAGCTATTCAAAAGGTACCACCACAGGAGCAAGGACAAGGATTTTACTCAAGACTCTTTCTGGTTCCCAGAAAGGACAAAGCCTGAAGGCCCATTCTGGATCTTTCTTCTCTAAACACTTACCTGAATGTTCCAAAATTCAAAATGTTGACACTACAGCAGCTTCTTCCCATGCTGGGCAAGAAAGCTTGGCTCATGACCTTGGACCTCAAGGAGGCATACCTGCATGTCCCTATCAGACAAAACTGCAGAAGATACCTCAGATTCATAGCTGGTTCAATGCACTATCAATTCTCTGCACTGCCCTTTGGCTTATCTACTGTGCCCAGGGTTTTCACAAATTGCCTGGCACCAGTAATTGCATTTTGCAGACAGAAAGGAATTCAAATGTATCCGTACCTGGATGACTGCGTGATTCAAGCAGAAAGCAAGGACATTCTTCTAAAGCATCTGGCATTCGTAAAAAAGTTATTAAGTTGCCTGGGATACACAGTAAACGAAAAGAAATCAAAACTATTGCCCTCACAAGAGATAATATTCCTGGGTGGCCAGCTTGAACACAACGGCCTAGATGGCTTATCTCACGCCAGACAAGCAAGGACAACTGACTCAATGCTTTCAATTGATGGCAACAAAGACCCAACTCCCTGCAAGAAAAATTCTGCAGGTCTTGGGTTACATGGCATCTTGCATACTACTAATTCCATATGCCAGACTGCATATGAGGAAACTACAATGGTACCTAAAGAGTGTATGGTCTCAACACTGTCAAAGTTTGGAAACAGTTATACCACTATTTCCTTGCTTCAACAGGAGTTTCAATGGTGGGCTCAAGCTTGTCACCTCAACAAGAGACAGCCTTTTACTCAACCCACAGCCAGGCAAACACTGACAACAGATGCATCGGATTACGCCTGGGGAGCACACATGGCAAGAAAATGTATTCAGGGCGAGTGGCCTGCAGAACAAAGGCATCTTCACATCAATCAGAAAGAGATGTTCGCTGTACAAAATGCCCTTATAGCTTTCAAGGACCTGCTGCATCCAGGACAACTATTACTACAGACAGACAACACCACAGTTATGTGGTACATAAACAAGCAAGGGGGCACACACTCATACCCCCTCTGCAGACAAGCCATGATCTTGTGGAACACAGCTCTAGACTATCAAGTTCATCTGCAAGCACAATTCCTGCCAGGAGAGAAAAACACACTGGCAGACGACTTAAGCAGAAACATCATGGATCCCCACAAATGGGAGTTGAATCCACAAATATTCAGAATGATAACACAGAAATGGTCGAGCCCGGACATAGATCTGTTTGCATCCCCAAATATCCTGCCAGCTACAGAAATTCTGCACAAGGAGTTACCATCCACAAGCATGGAAAGTGGATGCCCTCCCATTCAGCTGGAAAAACCTACAAGTATACGCTTTCCCACCTCTACCTCTCCTTCCAAAGGTACTCATAAAAGCCAGGTAAGAAGAGCCAAAGATGATCCTGATTGCACCAGACTGGCCACGCCAGCACTGGTACCCAATCTTAAAGAACTTAGCACAAGAACCACCCTGGATTTTGCCTGAAATCCCACATGTGCTGACTCAGCACAACAATCAGATACTTCACAGCCAGCTAAAGACCTTAAACCTAGCTGCATGGAAAATTTCTTAGTCAAGCAAGCAATGTCTCTCTCCATAGCTGTTATGGATGTCATTCTGGAGGCCAGAAGGCCTAGTACCAGGAAAGCCTATTCGGATAAATGGAAGACATTCTGTGCCTGGAACCAGGCTCACAGCCTTGACCCTCTTGTCTCAAACATTCCTCAGATACTACAATATTTAACTGAGATGCTGGAAGAGGGCCTCTCCTTTTCATCCATCAAGATTCACGCCTCTGCCATCTCTGCTCATTACAACATGGATCCACCAATTTTCTCTAATGGGAGGTTGGCATAATGGTTAAGGTGGTTGCCTTACAGACACAAGGTGCAGGGTTTGATTTTCACATAGGATAACCGGCTAGGCTTAAAATGGTCCATAAGTGCCGTTAGCCTAATACTAATCTATGAACCTATGAATCCTTTGCTAAAACAGTACCTCAGAGGGGCTAAAAACATAAGACTGCCCCGTAGAGCACCTACTCCAACTTGGGACCTCAACTTTGTTTTGGAAAAATTAACTTTACCTCCTTTTGAGCCAGCTAACACAGCAGAATTAAAATACATCTCTTCGAAAACTGCTCTGCTACTGGCAATAACATCAGCACGAAGAGTTTCAGAATTACAGGCACTAATGGTAGTGGAACCTTTCCTCATTTTCCACCAGGACAGGGTGTCTTTAAGAACTAACCCTACATTTATGCCAAAGGTGGTATCAAGTGTGGCTCTAAACCAAACTATTCACTTGCCAACTTTTTATCCAAAACCACAGAATAAAGGGGAGAGACTACTGCATTCTTTGGACATTCACAGGCAGTTATGCTTCTACTTGGACAAAACCAAAGCTTTCAGAAAATCTGAGCAATTATTGGTAGCATATGCTGCAGGAGCACAGGGAAAAGCCATTTCAAAACAGACTATTTCAAAATGGATAGGACATTGTATACGTTTCTAGTATACACACCATGAGAAACCTGTACCTAGCAGCATTAGATCTCACTCCACCAAGGGCAACAGCCACTTCAACTGCCTACCTCAGAGGAGTACCTACCTAGGATATTTTGGAAGCAGCAACATGGAGTTCTGTGCTTACCTTCACCAAGCATTACCATTTGCCTTTATACTCCAAATCCAGAGCTGGCTTTGCCACTGCTGTCCTGCAGGGTCTTATAGCCACCCCTAATGCCTTATAGAACCAGCCACCCTACCTCTGCTTTGGGATTCTACCCAAGTGTGATGACTGCAGCAGTGTAACACGAACATAGTACAGTTTTGTACCTACCATAAATGTAGATGTTCGAGTGTATACACTGCTGCAGTCCAGGTTACCCTTCCTCCTTCCCCTCTTACTTGCTGTTACGTACCTACGTACCTATGTCTTCTACCCTTTACTACCTATGGGGAGTATTTGCTGGTAACTGAAAGTTGTTGTTTGCTTTCCTTATGTATGTTTTACTAGCAATTTGAATTGCCTACCTATTTGGGGGCACCTGACATCTGGGGCAAGAAAAACTGAAGAAAATGGCATTGGCTGCATCTTATATACCCCTGTCGCACTGACGTCAGGGAGGAGGCGACAGCAATCGATGCCGGACCAAGACTTTGGAACTCAGGCCGACTGGGGAACCGCCTGATGGCAGGATAACCCAAGTGTAATGACTGCAGCAGTGTATACACTTGAACATCTACATTTATGGTAGGTACAAAACTGTACTTTTCTTCTCAGCTCACTCCTGTCCCTGATTTTGGTCCTTTGCGTCCCATTATTTTTTAGATTTCTACTTTATGCTTCAGCTAAGAGGTTAAAAGATATGTGTGTGTGCCTGTGTGTGTATGGGGGTTGCACACTGGATTCTGACAGTACTGAGCTGTGAATGTACATTGCTGTTTAATAGTTATTTATGTATATATTCATTTCACCTTAATCAAAATTCTGAAGTGTACAATCAAAGTTATGCTGTGTGTATTTGGAGATGGCATAAATGCTCTCAAATGTCTCTGTTTTTGTATAATGTCTCCGAATATTTGCCTTTTATTTTGGTCTGTTCCTTGTAGTAGTTCTGATCTGATGTTGTACTTTTCATTCTTCACAAATGGGTTCAGATCCAATCCTTGGATCTGACTCGGCCACAAACCAGGGACTTCAGATCTCAATTCTGAGCTCCTCCCTCTACCCGTAATGCTGTATTCTGACCTATGACACATCATGGTTAGATGGAGGATTCCTTCTCAAGCTTGTAAGGAACTTTGTTTAAATTTACAGCTTTTTTTCCTAAAACTTCTTTCTTTACTGTTAGATGCTGCATTTGTTCCTTTGTCCCTCTGTTGCCGTCGCTGGCATTAGGGAATGTACCCTTATTGTTTCTGTCATCATGTATGTGTGTGTGTGTGTGTGTGTGTATATATATATATATATATATATATATATATATGTATATATATATATATGTATATATGTATTCAGTTATTATTGCCTAGTAGAAGTGAAGGATTAGTGTAATGGTTAAAGTTACTTGGTGGGGTTTTTGACCTCTAGTGTCTTGTTAACCCTTTTCCTCCTATGTATAGGATTGTTGGCAGCAGGTAGTGCCTTTTTTAGTGGACTGAACATTAATGTGTCTGTTTCCAATTATCTAAACCTCTCAATGGTCACAGAGATGCATCAGCCTAATCTTAAAAGGGCTTGTTACCAGTTTCTTTAGGGGCACAGCTCCCCCACAGTGTTTTCAATCAGTTCTTCGGATTTAAAAAAAATAATAATGAATGAAAGACGTCTGACAAGACTGGAAGGATTTTGGATCCAACCCCCTTGGATCTGAAGTCCCTAGAGCCTCCTGCGGATCTCAAGTCCTCCTCTGATCTGACAGGTTCGGCACCTATGGAGATCTTCTCCTGTCCTGTTGCTTCTTCATTAGATCCTAAGCGTCTGGATCTGACAGACTAAAGTCTTTCTCTAGAGAAGACCAGAAAGACTTCAGATCCAATCACCTCGGATCTGAAGTCTCTAGGGCCTCCTTCAGATCCTAAGTCCCCCTCAGATCCAAAAGGTTTGGCTATTACCTCTTCATCAGATCTTAAGCCTTTGGATCCCATAGACAGAAGTCGTACTCCAGAGAGAACTGTAAAGGTTCTGAATCCAATGACCTCAGATCTGAAAACCTTCAGAGCCTTCTTCAGATCCTAGTCCTCCTCGGACCCATCAGATTCTGCTTCTGTGGTGACCTGTTCCTTAACTTATACATCTTCCATGGACTCTCAGCCTTGGATCCGATAGACAGAGGTCATGCTACAGAGTATACTGTAAGTGCTATATCACTTTCTTCTAACTCATGTGGATAGGATGTTCCACTTTTTCTGATTAAGCAAAGAGGAATGTGGTCACTAAATAATGACAGACACTTGAGTTTGCAGGTTTTATATCCTTTGAAAAAAGTATGCTAATATAAATCCTGTTATTATAGCAACTTCCTAAATGTAGAAGGGCAATTTTAGTCCCTGAATTTGGTCCTTTGTTTCCCATATAGCTTTCTCCATTATCCTTGAGTTAAGAGGTTGAGAGGTAGTGGGGGTAGAACTTGGTTGCACATTGTGGTATGACTGCAGTGAGCTGAGAGGATGTATTCCTTTGTATCAGTTATTTATGGATTTATTCATTCATTTGATCTCATACACCTTAGGCATACAGTCTCAGGCATACAAGTGGCTCTAATTGATGGTTACATCTGTGTGTGTGTGTGTGTGTGTGTGTGTGTGTGTGTGTGTGTGTGTGTGTGCATGTGCGTGTATGGGCTTTGCAGAGAGTTATACACTGTATGTTTCTGACAGCAGCAAACTGAAATGCATATAGCCATTATTTTTATATTTATTCATTCATATGACCTCATTCAGTCATAGGTTCATACTAGGCTATCTGCCCTAGGGCATTTATAAGCGTAGCCAGAGTGTGTTTGGCTTTCACCACCCATTTTAAATGAATTTTGCTATGCCCTTTTTTGAGGTTAGTATACTGTGCCTCTGTCTAACAGTGACACAGAAGTGATACCCAGTGTAAACCTGCGATCTCCCATCCACTCATCAAGATTCCTCTTGAAGAGAGTCAATGAGGGACTCTGCCTAACCTGGACTGGGATTTTATTCCAGAGTGAAGGGAGCCTCTGGGTTATGAATCTGTCCCTCCAGCATGTCCTATTTATTTCAGTGCTGAGGTTCAAGTCTCTCGAGTGCGTAGCTCGATGGGATTTGGATTTTCTGAGGTGCAGCATGCCCATTAATTCCAGGTTGAACATGGCTTTATACGTCAGCCACAGATCGCCGATGAGCAGGCGGTATGCCACCGAGTAGAGCTGGAGTTTCTTTAACCGGGCAGCATATGGCATCTGTTTGAGCCCTTTGATTCTCTTGGTGAGGGACTTTTGGGGTCTTTCCAGTTGCTGCAGGTGTCTGGTAAGGTACATCCCAAAAGGGGCATTGTACTCAATTATGGGCCTGATGAGGGATGAGTAAAGAGGCACGATGACCTCTCCTGATCTAGATGTGAATCCCTTCATGATTAGGTGGGCTATATAAATAAAATATTTTTCTAACCACTTTGGCCACATGGTTGTCAAATGAGAGATTGCTATCAACTTGGGTCCCCAGGTCCCTAATTACTTCTTCCATACTTAATGGATTTCCACCTACGTGGTAATTTGTGGGCACTTTGTTTTTGCCAAAGGGGATGACTGTACACTTTTTGGCGTTTAGCTTGAGGCCATGGCTCTGACACCAGTTGTCTGTTTCTATGAGGCCCTTTTGTAGGATGCTTGTGTTGGTTGGAGAGTTGATTATGGTGCCCAGTTTGCAGTCGTCTGCGAACTTGGTCAGCCACAGTCCTTCCGTGTTGGCCTGCACCTCCGTGAAATATATACCGAGCAAGAGAGGTCCCAGGACTGAGCCTTGTGGGATGTCACTTGTAACTGGTTTGGAGTCTGACATGGCTCCAGCAATTCTAACCATGTGGGTTCTGTCCTTGAGCCAGTTTGCAACCCATCTAGTGACATAGGGGTTTATATTTAAGCTGGTAAGCTCATCTATAATGCCCGAGTGGGGTATTGTATCGAAGGCTTTTGCGATGTCCAGGTAGGCTGTGTGGACCACCTTCCCCTCGTCAATGGCCTTGGTGACTGTTTCAAAGAAATCGACCAGGTTTAAGAGGCAGGATCTGCCCTTAACAAAGCCGAACTGGGTAGGATCCAGTGTCTGTAGGTCCCCAATATCTTTATTTATGAGGTCCATGATGATCCTTTCCATAGTTTTGCAGACCAAGCTAATCAAGCTTATGGGGCGATAGTTTCAAGGATCCGGTGAGGCACCACCTTTGTGGAGAGGGACCAATGTTGCTGTATGCCGCTCTTTGGGTACATATCCTGTAGTAAGGCTAAGATTGAACAGTAGTTTTATGTTTGGGTTTAGCTCTTCTTGGAGTTCATGTAGGTCGCAGCCCGGGACACCGTCTGATCCCATTGATGTTGTGTTTTTTTTGCTTTGGAGAGGGCGGCTCTTACCTGAGCATCTGAGATGTCAGGGGGGCAGCACTCTGCTGGGATAGATATTTGCCCTTTTGGTGGGGAGGGGGGAGAGAAGCTTGCGCTGAACCTGTCAGCTAGGATGTTGGCAATGTCTGTGGGTTCGGTGTATTTTTTGTCATTTTGGACTAATTTTGAGCATATCTGGGAATTCCCACCCAGGTTCCAAACATAACTAAAGAAAGCCTTGTGATTATCCTTAGTGTCCTGTGCAATTTTTCTCTCGAAGCTGGCCTTAGATGATTTTATGAGTGCCCGTAGTTTTTTGCTAATACTGATCAAAGATGCCTTCCCTTTTTGGGATTTTGCTCTATCATGTAGTAGCTTCCTCCTTCTATTGTATAGTTTGTTTATGGCTGGGGTCCACCAGACAGGACGCCTGCCTTTGGAGGATTGGGTCTTGGTTTTATTTGGGATTGCATGATCCATGCATTCCTGAAGGTGTTCATAGAATGCGTTTATAAAGGATTCTGAGGTCTGAGCTGTATTTTCCACAGGCCCGGGGGCTTTGAAGGATTCCACCTCGGTTTTGAGGAGTGTGAAATTTGCTTTAGAGAAGTTTTTCACTGTGGTTTTCTGGGCAGGGGGTGGGGTTGGGATGTGAATATCCAGTGAGATTAGTTTATGGTCTGATCTTACCAGTGAGGGATACACTTCTGGTCTGGAGCATAGGTTCATAGGTTCATACTAGGCTATCTGCCCTAGGGCATTTATAAGCATAGCCAGAGTGTGTGTGGCTTTCACCACCCCTTAGGATGAGAATACTATACCCATTAGTTTGCTGTGCCTCTGTCCAGCAGTGATACAGAGATGATTCCCGGGGTAAACCTACGATCTCCCATCCACTCGTCAGGATTTCTCTTGAACAGAGTCAGTGAGGGGCTCTGCCTCACATGGACTGGGATTCTGTTCCATAGTGTAGGGAGTCTCTGGGTGATGAATCTGTCCCTCCAGCACGTCCTATTTATATCCGTGTTGAGGTTTAAGTCTCTTGCTCTCGTGATTCTGGTGGATTTGGATTTTTTGAGGTGGAGCATGCCCATTAATTCCGGGTTGGACATGGCCTTGTATGTCAGGCAGAGATCACCTCTGAGCAGACGGTATGCGACTGAATAGAGCTGGAGTTTCTTCAGTCGGGCATCGTATGACATATGTTTGAGCCCCTTTATCCTTTTGGTGAGGAACTTTTGGGGTCTTTCCAACTGCTGCAGGTGTCGGGTAAGGTACATTCCGAATGGGGCGTTGTACTCAATCATTGGTCTGATAAGTGAAGAGTACAGGGTACAATGACCTCTCCTGATCTGGATGTGAATCCCTTCATGATCAGGTGGGCAATGTAGAAGGTCTTCCTAACCACTTTGGCAATGTGAGTGTCAAAAGAGAGGTTACTGTCAACTTGGGTCCCCAGGTCCCTGATAACTTCTTCCGTGTTTAATGGATTACCACCTATGTGGTAATTAGTGTTTTTCCCAAAGGGTATGACTATACATTTTTGGCATTTAGCTTAAGGCCATGGCTCTGGCACCAGTTATCCATTTCTATGAGACCTTTCTGGAGGATGTCTGTGTCTGATGGAGTGTCAATTATGGTGCCCAGTTTGCAGTCATCTGCAAATTTTGTCAGCCACAATCCCCTATGTTTGCCTGCACTTCAGAAAAATAAATGCCGAACAAGAGGGGCCCAGGACTGACCCTGTGGGACACTGCGCGGACCGCTTAGAGTCTGACATGGCACCAGCAACTCTAACCCTGTGTGTTCTGTCCTTGAGCCAGTTTGCAACCCATCTTGTAACATATGGGTTTACATCTAAGCTGGTGAGCTTTTCTATGATACCCGAGTGGGGTATTGTGTCAACGCTTTGCTAGGTCAAGGTAGGCTGTGTGAACTGCCTTACCCTCATCAATGGCCTTAGTGACTGTTTGAAAAGTCGACCAAGTTCAAGAGGCAGGATCTGCCCTTGACAAAGCCAAATTGGGTAGGATCCAATGTCTGTAGGTCCCCAATGTCTTTATTTATGAGTTCCATTATGATCCTCTCCATAGCTTTGCAGACAAGGCTCGCAAGCTTATGTAATTTCAGGGTCCGTAGAAGCACCGCCTTTGTGGAGTGGGTCCACAGTTGCCGTCGCCATTCTTTGAGGTACGTATCCTGTAGTAAGGCTAAGATTAAACAGCAGCCTTATGTGTGGGTTTAGTTCCTCATTGAGTTCATGTAGCACACAGCCGGGACACCGTCCGGTCCCATTGATGCTGTGTTTTTGCTTTAGAGAGAGCAGCTCTCACCTGGGCATCTGAGATGTTTGGGAGGCTAGACTCTGGTGGCATAGATATTTCTCCTTTTGGGGGGAGGGAGAAATTTGCACTGAACCTGTCTGCCAGTATGTTGGCAATGTCTGTGGGTTCAGTGATTTTTTATCATTTTGGACTAATTCTGAGCATATCTGGGAGTTTCCACCCAGGTTTCTAACATAGCTAAAGAAGGCTTTATGATTGTCTTTTGTGTCATTAGCGATTTCTCTCTCAAAGTTGGCCTTGGATGATTTTATGAGTGATCGTAGTTTTTTGCTAGTATTGATCAGAGATGCCTTCCCATTTAGGGATTTTGCTCTGTCATGTAGTAGCTTTCTCCTCTTGTTGTAGAGTTTGTTTATGGCTGGAGTCCACCAGACTACCTTTGGTGGAAAGGGTCTTGATTTTATTAGGGATTGCTTGATCCATACATTCCTGGAGGTGCTCAGAGAAGGCATTTGTAAGGGTTTCAGCAGCGTGGGTTGTGGTTTCCACTGGCTCGGGGCCTTGAAGGATACCACTCCAGTCTTAAGAAGTGTGAAGTTTGCTTTTGAGAAGTTCTTCACTGTGGTCTTTTTGCTGGGGGGGGCGGGATGTGGATCTCCAGTAAGATTAATTCATGGTCTGATCTCACCAATGAGGGATATACTTCCGGTGTGGAGCATTTTGTCCCCATGTTTGTGATGATCAGGTCTAGTATATTTTCTCCTCTTGTGGGAATGGTGACTAGTTGTTCCATAGCATTTGAGTTTATGAACTCAAGGAACCTTTGGGCTAGGGTGTTGGGGCTTGAGTAATGTTCCCAGTCTATGTTTGGGTAGTTGAAGTCACCCAATATGATGGTGTTTGGAGAGACATTCATACTCTCCAGTGTCTTCAGGAAGGCTGTGTGGGTTTCCTGGGTTTGAGAAGGTGGTCTGTAGCATGTTACAAACTGTAGGGCAGTTTTACCTATGGTTAATTGCACCTGGATGGTCTCAGATGCTTCGTGCGTTGCCACTAACCTGGAGGTGTGGGTATCCTTTATGAATATGGATACTCCCCCCCTTTTGTGGTTCGGTCCGGATTTTGGGGCGGAGCATGATATGAGGTATAACCTGATAGTGCTGGGGTGCTCTCAGGAGCCTTGAACCAGGTTTCAGTCACAGCACAGACATCGATGTTCTCCATACTGAGGAGGGCTTGAGGGCATGCATCTTGAGGTTTAGACTTCTGGCATTGAGCAGTATTACCCTTAGTTTTTCTCCATTTTTGTTTTCTAGGGTGGTAGGTTTATCATTTGAGCCTTGCCTAAAAAGGCACTATGGGGGTGGCAGAGCCTTTGCCAATATCCGGAAGCCCAGGGTGACAGGTGCAAGCCGCCCTTGGCAGCGTGGCTTGTCAAGCATGTCATCCCAGGCAGACAGACATTGGATCTCCTTAGAATGACACCAGTAATTAAGCCAATTATTAAAGCTGATCATTTTGTCTCTGTATTGTGGCATCATTCTTGGTGAGGGTAGGATACTGCTCAGGGTCAGGGTCATACTGGCCTGGGCTACATAATCTGAGAGCTCCTCTATGTCTCTTTTCATGTAGTCCAGGGAGGTGCGTCTCAGGTCGCTTCACACCGGCATGGACAATGACTGAGTCATACTTGTACTTGCTGTGGAGTGACCTGAGTGCTTGTGTTATGTGGCGGATTCTAGCGCCTGACAGGCAGCTTACTGTGATCTTTTCCTTGTTCAGTCTGGTGAGTGGGACGTCAGTGTGTCTGACTATGGAGTCACCTGTAACAAGTGTGTCTGGCATTGTGTTTGGCCTTAAGGGCTGTGACTGTTTAGCACACTGACTTTGAGAACTATGTGTTGCATGTCTTATGTCTTGAGGTGGCAGTTGCTTGGGTGTCTGCTTTGGAGGCCTCTGTAGTTTTGGTAGATTTTTGATCAGTGCCTCCGAGTATGTGTGTGTTTATGTGTTTGTTTTGCAGTTGTGATAGTTCTATGTGAAACTGGGTTTGTGGTGTGCGTGGTTTCCTTCTCCTCCTGTCTGGTCTTGCCAGTCCTGAGTTGAGAGAGCTCAGCCTCCAGTTTGGCTATATAGTTGCATCTCTCACATGTATTTGTGTTTTGTGGGAGAAGGAGTGGGTTGTCTGTGTACATGAGGCAATTGTAACATTGCCTCAAGATGCCCAGATTCACCAGCTGAACAGGAGAGGACGAGTCCCCATGTTGGTGATGATCAGGTCCAGTATGTTTTCCCCTCTTGTGGGAGTGGTAACAAGTTGTTCCATATCATTTGAGTTTATAAATTCTAGGAACCTTTGGGCTAGGGTGTTGGAGCTAGAGTAATGCTCCCAGTCTATGTTTGGGTAGTTGAAGTCGCCCAATATAATGGTGTTTGGAGAGACCTTCATATTTTCCAGTGTTCTCAGGAAGGCCGACTGGGGTTCCTGGGTTTGGGAGGGTGGTCTGTAGCAGGCTATAAACTGGAAGGCAGTTTTATCCACAGTTAGTTGCACATGGATAGTCTCTGATGCTTCGTGCTGTTCCACAAACCTGGAGGTGTGGGTATCTTTGACGAATATTGATACTCCCCCTCCTTTTGTGGTTCGGTCCAAGTTTTGGGGCCGAAAAGCATGGTATGAAGTATAACCTGGTAGTGCTGGGGTGCTCTCGGGAGCCTTGAACCAGGTTTCTGTTACTGCACAGATATCGATGTTCTCCATGCTAAGGAGAGTTTCGAGTGCGTGCATCTTGAGGTTTAGACTTCTGGCATTGAGTAGCATTACTCTTAGTTTCTTATCCCTTGTGATACCTATGGAGGTGGGTTTGTCTTTTGAGCCTTGCCTAAAAGACACTATGGGGGTGGCAAGAGCCTTTGCCAATATCCGAAAGCCCAGGGGTGATAGGTGCAAGAGCTTGGCGAGCATGTCATCCCAGGCTGACAGGCATTGGATCCCCTTTGAATGACACCAATACTTAAGCCAATTGTTGAAATTGATCATCTTGTCTTCATAATGTGGCATCATTCTTGGTGAGGGTAAGATGCTACTCAAGATCAGGATCATACCGGCCTGGGCTACATGCTCAGAGAACTCCTCTATGTCTCTTTTCATGTTGTCCAGGGAGGTACATCTCAGGTCATTCACACCAGCATAGACAATGACTGAGTCATATTTGTACTTGCCTTGGAGTGACCTGAGGGCTTGTGTTATGTGGAGGATCCTAGCGCCCGACAGGCAGCTCACCGTGACCTTCTCCTTGTTCAGCCTGGTGAGCGGGACGTCAGTGTGCCTGATGATAGAGTCACCTATTACAAGTGTATTACGTGTGTTGTTTAGCCTTAAGGGCTGTGACTGTTTGGCACACTGGCTTTGTGAGCTATGTGTTGCATGTGTTTTGTTTTGGGGTAGCGGTTGCTTGGGTGTCTGCTGCTTAGGCAGATTTTTATTTAGAGCCTCTGGGTATGTTTTTGTGTGTTTATGTGTTTGGTTTGCTGTCGTGGTAGGTCTATGTGAGACAGGAATTGTAGTGAGTGTGGTTTCCTTCTCCTCCTGACTGGTTACGCCAATACTGAGTTGAGAGAGCTTAGCCTCCAGTTTCGCTATATGGTTGCATCTCTCACATGTGTTGGAATTTGTTGGGAGGAGGAGAGGGTTGT
This sequence comes from Protopterus annectens, assembly GCF_019279795.1. NCBI lineage: Eukaryota > Metazoa > Chordata > Ceratodontiformes > Protopteridae > Protopterus > Protopterus annectens. The sequence goes on from NC_056725.1 coordinate 1,726,395,188, forward strand.
CTGTGTACATGAGGCAGTTGTAACATTGCCTGAAGATTCCCAGATTCACCAGTTGGACCGGAGAGGAGATTGACAACTGACCTTTGGACATGCTAGAATAGTATTGGGAATTCCTTTATAATTGAAAAAAAGGGCCAAATGGGGAACAAGGTACTCAAGGGGAGTTTGTGAGGGTGTAGTGCTTTTAATTTTTTAGTGCTGACTTATATAATTGCTTTAGTGAGCAAGTGCCAGGCTTTAGAGTAGGAACAGGGTGTTTATTATGAGAACTAGATCAGTTCTAAGGGAAAAAGTGAAGAGCAGACTTTGTGGAGCCGAGAAAGGTTTAAACCCAATTAAGCGGTGCTGCCTGATGCTGCGCTATGCGCAAAATCGCGCTAAAGCGGGTTTTATACAGGAGGACTTGAAAGAGCTAGAAATTGGCCCAAAACGGCCAATAGACTACCAGATTCTTGTGCTGGGAACACTCCTCCAGGGATAGATAGGCTGCTCTAAGCTCCCCACTGCCACTGGTGAACAAAGAAGCCTCCCTTTATCCAAGAAAGGAAATGGGTAACACAGGAACTTTCCAAAAGTCCAGAATACAGCAAAGCCTGTATTTGGACTACTCTAGGTCAGGATAGGCAGGAAACAAGGATATTTTTTTTTTTCTTTTTTTGCAACAAACAGCAGGAAAATGCAATAAATATGTAACATAGGCTAGCGTACTTGAGTGTGTAGCCTCAACAGGTAAATGCAACAAACAGGACAAACTTTAAATTACAAGCGCAAAAGCGTGCTAAAGCTGGCTTTAAAGCAGGGGGTTAGAAAGAGTTAGGAAATGGCCCAAAACGGCCAATAAGCTACAAGTCACTGAGCTGGAACCACTCCTCAAGGGACAGATAGGCTGCTCAGAGCTCCCCACTCTCACTGGTGAACAAAGAAGCTTCCTCATATCCAAATAAGGATATGGGCAACACAGGAACTATGACACAGCCTAAAGATCAGCAATACCTGAAGACTGGACTATTCTAGTTTAGTAAAGGTGGGAAACAAGGATATTTTATTTTTTTTTTTTGTAAGTAGCAGAAATTAGGTACAGAAACACAGTAAATGCTTTAATTCGGCTAGCGCACTTGAGTGTGTAGCCTACCAGTTGCCTGTATCACTCTGCAGGACACCACGAGGAGCTGTGTGGAGTTGTCTACAATAACAAACTTTTTTAAATCACAGATTTGCTGAAAAAAAACTGGTGTTTTAGGCAGAATTAGTTAAGACAGCAAGAAAAGCAGAAAAGTGCTACTTAATCACTCCAAAGTCACTCTGTTGTCTCTCTTCATCAGAAGTATAGATGGGCATTGAATTTTTATAATTAATGGGGTGGTGTGTGTGCATGTGTGTATGTCAAGAGGGGTTAAAATAAGTTATTGTGGCCAGCTATTATCATTTTTGTTTTATTACAGTATAGTATCTGAGGTGTACATGGTCAGTAAATTTGCTTTAATTCTTAGGTGTGGATGCTTTGAGTGAATGCAAATAACCAACCCTGCTTATTATTTGCTGAAATTAAGCAGTTATTATTCTGTTTAGTAGAACAAGTGTGCATTTGTTTGAAGACAGCTGGAATACTTTATGATGGCCATTTTAACACAGGAATGTGAGATGTGCACAGTCAATAAAGTGGCTAAAAATTATGGATAATGGGAGGTTGCCTGTGATGAAAATGACTTTGTATGGAGAAAGGGATTGCAATATATCTGAAGGCAGCAAGTTGGCTATAATTTTATTCACTTTTCATCACAAACATGAGCATTGCACACAATGAGTGACTGTCTATGGTGGTCTGGGCAGGTTGTATATAATGGCATTTGATCTTTAGCAAAGTGGTGCAGTGAGAAATGTTAGTGTCTCAAAGTTCTTGGTTCCCTGGTTGAGTTTATGGCTGGGATTCTTTCTTTGTGAAGTCTGTACACACCCTCTACATTTCTGTATGTTTTATCTAGGTGGTCTGGTTTCCTGTCCATACCCACATCTGTGTAATGGATGTCTGTTACCATTTATGCTTTTACTTTCATCAGTTCTAACACATTAGAAGTACACGGATGATTACTATCTTATTTGGAGGGAGAAGGGACTGTTCCCAGAGAGGATTGATAGATCATTGCAAACATTTGGCATCTCATTTTGTTATGAACTACTGTTTTGTTAGCTTTGAACACTTAGCTTTAAACATTTAGCTTTAAGCACAGCCTAGTTTTCCTTGAATGAAAAGTGAAATTTCTTTCCTAACTCATGATTTTTGTTGAGGCCATCTGTGATGCACCTCACAGCATCTAGAACTGTATGACTTCTCGGGACTTTGTGGCTTCCATGTCCCTGGCTTCATCCGGTTACTTCCCCTACACATACTATAGTAGAGTTTTGGCCACAGGATGTGTTAAAAGAAGGAAAAAAATAGAAAAGGAAGACTAAGTGTGAAAAAAAAACAAGAAATAAGTAATCTATCTGAGTGGTTTGGAGGCAAGTTGGGGAAAACAGAGGAGAAGAACTTGGAAGGTGTAGGAGGGACCATTGTGCAACAAGAGGAGTCCATAGCGTCCTTTCAGATACTATTCTGTTTCACCTAAGGCTGAACCTGTTAATTGCAATTGGACATCTTAGGTGATATAGTCAATAAATGACCATAAATAGTAGGCACTGAGGCAGTCTGTGGATGAAATAGAATGACTCCATCTGTTGTCTGATTACAGGCAGTGATCATCAGTCATTATAAAGCGTCCATCATTCAGGTGCTTCCTGCATACCTCCTTGCTTCAAACTTTGACATTTGGCACGGAGGATTAAGGAGTTATTAAAGAACTATTTCCTGTGGTCCAGGATTTTATTCCCTCAGCCTCCGTTGTCTGACTGTGTAACTCTGTGATCCTGGGCTGAGTCTGAAAAAGGTCCATGGAGATTAGTGCTCTACCCCAGTAAACAAACAAACGTACATAAATAAATAATAGTCGTCAGCTGCCACTGAATTTCATACAGGAAACACTGTTTCTCGCAGTAATGGTAAAATCACCTTTTAAGATTGAATTGCCCAATGACACATTAGATTTGATGTCATAGACCCATCAGATGAGTATTCTGAATATATTGTCGGAAAATATTATTAATTACCAAAGCTGTGGTTGCAGTTAATTTAGCATACACTTCCGTATAACCTTAGTAAACCAACATTTTTTTCACGAAATTTACAAAATGCTCTCTATGAAAACAAGAGCCACATTATACTTTACCCTCCTTATCCCTTTCATATTTATTTTCAGTCATATTTGTCTACTGAAACATAAAAAAGAGTGCAAACACTGGCAAAGATTTAAAAACTCTTTCCTTTATTAAAAAAATCTGCTATTAACACACCAACATGAACGCCTTATGTTACATTCGCGTTTTCGTCCGAAAATACCCAGACTTCATCAGATACAAGCCTCCCAACTCATTAATTGTATTTATACCATTTCTACATTTTAAAACCAATAAAATTCAGTTTCGTATTTCAAACGGCCAAATGGTCTGTTTAGATAAACTCATTAATATTAAAACATTTATTGCGCATTCCATTTAGTTTCTTTCCCATTTTGCAAAATAATCAAATTTACCATAAAATGTAAAAATAAACTGTTATACTTCAATAGGTAGATATCTTTATTTCCACATTGTGTAAAATAAATGAAATATGTATATGCATAAATTATGTGCAAGAGAGATTTAATTCATTTAAAGCATAAGCCTAGATTCGTGGGAAAACATTGCCACCTTCTGTCAAAGAATATTTTTACATGTTAGGTCTTTTTTTCTTTTTCTCATAACTTGGCAGTCCTCAATTTTAGAAGTGGCAATATAGAAATATAATCATTTAGCCCTGGATTTTTCTCTGATTCCAGGGTTATTTGCCACCATAATTCTCTATATTCTATAATATCTTCCCAAGGACCACCCCTAATATTTTTTTAACTTGTTCCAGGACCATAAATAAGAATTTACACCCTTCACATTCCTTCAAATGTTTAAACAAGGCATTGGTTTCTTTGCCCTTGGACATATCATAGGTATGTTCATATATTCTTCTTTTTAGGGTCCTTTCTGTTTTTCCCACATAAAAAGAATTGCATTTTTGGCAAACAGCTAGATATACTAACCCCTTTGACTCACAATTGTAGTGTCCTGTACTTTTTATCCACCTTTTTCTACTCTCCAAATAGAATTCCTCAGTGTTCATTATGTACCCACATTGATTACAGCGTCCACATTTATATGTACCAGTTCTCATTCTGCCTTCTTTAGAGCTATTCTGTTTTCTTTTATTTTCCAATATGTTTTTTATACTACTTGAATTTTTATATACCACTTTGAAAGGTAGTCTGGAAATATTATCCAAATCAGTAAAGGCAACAAACCTTTCCCATTCTCCTTGGAACACCCTCCTTATATTATTGTTTGTTGCATTGTATTCTAAAACAAGCGACTGTTGGTAATTATTAATGGAATTCAATTCTGTCATTTCCATTCCATTGTTAATATTTTCTTTATTAATTTTTCCCCCCTTGATAGTTTTAAATTTGCTGTTTCTCCTTGTTCTACCTCTGTCCTAATATTCTTAACAAATTCCCTAGGATAACCTCTTTCTGTAAACATTTTCTCCAGTAAATTACATTCATTCATAAAGTCTCTATCAGTGCTTGTCATCCGGCATCCCCTTACAAATTGTCCCTTTACTATGTTCCTTTTACAATGTAAGGGGTGAGCACACTTATAGTGAAGAAACGAATTACAGAAGGTGGTTTTTCTGTGAATTCTAGTTTCTAACTTATTTAATTTGTATACCTCCAAATCTAGATATTCCAAGGTATCATAGGACAATTTGTGTGTAAATTTTAGAAAATCTGTAATTTTGTCTATATATTTCATAAATTCATCAAGTTTTTCACTACTAGCTGTCCAAAAAATGACTATATCGTCTAGAAATCTTCGGTATAATGTCCAACAGGAGTTGAATTTGGAATTCAAAATAAAAGTTTCCTCCCACTTTGCCAAAACCAAGTTTGCAAAAGTGGGACCACAGGCTGCTCCCATTGCCACTCCCTGGAGTTGTTGAAAAAATTCCCCATTAAATGTTAAAAAGTTGTTTTTTAACACCATATCCATTAAGTCTACACTTACTAACAAAAACGCTATGTATTTCCAATAAAGCTGCGTTCATATATTTGGACTCGTTTTTTTTGGTGGATACCTCTGGCTGCTTTACCTCCTGTAATTTGTTCTTCTTTTGTTTGGATCGTATTTTCACTAGATTTTCTCTCTATGGGTTAATTGCCTGTCTTCGAAAACAATTTCCTCAAACATGTTAATTCCTGTTGAATAGGGTATAGAGGAGAACAGGTCAACTATATCAGTAGTTACAAATATTAAATTTTCAGTATATAAACTTGAAGTTAATTCCCTTAATAAATCCCAAGAGTCTTTTAATATGACTTTTTTGTTTACCCAGATATGTTTCACCTTTGTAGCCACAAATTTTGCCAGAGTTGTGGTTTTTGATCCATCAGCAGATACAATAGGTCTAAAGGGTGGGTCTTCAATCAGATGAGTATTCTGAATATATTGTCAGAAAATATTACTAACTACCAAAGCTGTGGTTGCAGTTAATTTAGCATACACTTCCTTGTAACCTTAGTAAACCAACATTTTTTTCATGAAATTTATAAAATGCTTTCTATGAAAACATGCTTTAAGAAGAGCCGCATTATACTTTTCCCTCCTTGTCCCGTTCATATTTATTTTTCAGTCATATTTGTCTATTGACCAGGGTCACTATATCTGACTTTACAAACTTGCATTTGTAGCTTATTATCTATGGTTAAACTTAACTCCACTTCTTTAATTTGTGTTTAGTGCTTGCTGTTTATGGTTACCTCCCCCCTAACCTTTTAAATTCATGTTCTTTTTTCATCCACCTGGGCAGCATGCTTTCACATTCAAAACTTCATCTTCATTGTGTTAGTGTTGATGTTTGAAAACTCTGGGTTCTGCCTTTTTTTCTCTTTTGATCTCCAGTTGTTATTGAGGATTTCAGATTCTTCTTTTATAGATTCATAGGTGTATACTAGGCCAGCCGCCCTTGTGGGCCATTTTAAGCCTGCCAGTTTCCCTTTTTGTGCTCAAATTACCTATTCCATTTTGGTTAGAGATGTGCCTTACTATCCTGTTATCACTAATTATGTATTACCCAATGAGGGTAACTGGGATTATACCATAGATAATTTGAGGGGAGCTGTGCCATGGGATAAAGCATTTAAGATCTGCCTCTGTAAATAAGTAATATGGGGGGGGCAGCCCTGGGGTACATTTTCTGTTTCCCATTCATAAATCCAAGTTGCATTTGAATGTGGACAGGGATGAACGTTCTTTAATGTGGATTGTCTTTTCCAGAGCAGCAGTATACTTTGTGCGATATATCTTTCCCTACAAACCAAGCTGTTGATGCTGAAGATGTTTACGTCCCAAGACTGAGCATTTTTGATGTCATTGGACTTGCTGATGTACAATAAATACATAGGTATTGGGTCAGAGCATGCCTTGTATGGCAGACACAGGTCACCTCTTAACAGTCTGTAGGATACTGAGTATAGTGATAAGGCTTTGATTCTGTCCATGTAGGACATTTTTTCAAGCCTTGTATCCTTTTACTAAGGTATCTCTGTGGGTATTCCAGTTGCTGCATATGTCTGGACAGATACATGCCACATGGAGAATTATATTCAATGGCTGGCCTAATGAGGGCTGAGTAAAAGGGGGATAGTGACATCCCTAGTTCTAGGCACAATCCTTTTGTTTATAAGCTGTGCATTATAGAAGGACTTTTTTACAGCAATGGACACATGTTGGTCGAAAGTTAGGTCACTGTCCACATAAGTTTCCAAGTCTGTAACAAATGAGGGGTGTATTGTCATTGTAGTAGTTCCCTGGGGTAGATATATTTATTAATTTGTTGTCAGTCTGACAACAGAATAAATAAATACTTCACTAAATGCATTCCTTGAATGTAAATAAGGAATGTGTTACACATCCGATACAGTTGCCTTTGCCCGTACATAGATTACAGCTGCAGCGGCTAGGCTTTTCAGCCGTATTGCACTACGGCAAAGTGCCGCTGCAGCCATTTGGGTTCGGCGATGTAGCTCGCAGGGAATTGTCCTGTGGGCTACACGCTGGAATCCTTGAAAAAGATGTACCACTAGGCATGGTCAGTCTGGACTTCAGCAAGACCTTTAATTCATCTATCTCTTTAAGGTGGTTGCTAGGAAATTGGAAGGATATGGGGTAGGATCAAGACTAAGGAGTTAGTTGACACAAAGGGCTTTGGTGAGAGGGGCGATGTTGGGGCTAAGGAGAGTGATTGATGGATTACCATCACTCTCAGCTGTCGATCCAGAGCTGTTCACTCCGTTCTTTTAAGACATATCTGACAGAACACAGAACACTATCACCCTTTTCTTTAATGACACAAAGTTAGAAGCAGCAGTGGAGGATTGGGGAAGAGTCTAGAAAAGCTGATGGGGAAGAGTCTAGAAAAGCTGAGGTTCACTGCAGGCAAATGGAGCTACTGCATCTAGGTCATGGCATTCCTAGTGTGAAGTATCAGATAAAGGAAGTGAACTGATGACAGCAGAACAGGAAACAGATCTGGGAGTGTTGATCACACTGGGGTGGGCCCATCTCCACCAGAATGGGAGATCAATAGCAACAGTCAGCAGAATGCTGGGGTGTATCCTCAAGAGAATACACTCCAGAAACAGAGGTAGTTCTTCTGCTTTACTTCATCCTGGTCATGCCTTACTTTGTGTACGGCATGCCGTTCTAGAATTCATGCAAGAAAAAGGATGTCAGACTGCTAGTAGTAGACCAGAGGAAAGCCATCAGAGGGTTACATGGGATGGAGGGGAAAGATGCAACTAGACATCAAATTTGTAGGGATGTCTTGGTATTAATTACATAGAATTTTTGATATAAAAATAGAAAAACATCTTGAAAATCAGGAGGATGCCATATAATTTGCTTCCGTCTGCAGCACTACTGAAGAAACAGTATAGTTTAGAATAAATTAAAGAGGTATGGTAGTAATTTAGAATATTCATTGTTTATAGAGAGTGGCACTGGCGTTTGCTGTTTTCTTAATAAGATATATGTTGTAAAAGCCTTCATAATAGTCAAAATATGGTGAATATTACTCTCTCTCTCTCTCTTGTGCTTTACTTGAAACAGATTAGATATTAAATAAATTACAGTTATTAGGAGTGCCAGATTTGAAAAGCAAAACTTGAAAAATGTAGTACTTGTTCAGCAGTTAGCGCTGCTGTTTCAGAGTTCTTTCCCATTTTGGTTCTCGGTTGGGTGTCTTTTGTGCAAATTATGTATGTTCTCCCTCTGTCAGTGTGTATACTTGCTAGGTGGTCTGTTTTTTTTGTTACTTCATATAGAAATGTTGGCGAAATGGCAGATGTTTTTTATTCCCTTTGCCTCAGTAGCATTTTGGGTAATCTGCCAAGGCAAGAAAAAAAATATACGCAACCCCACAAAAGGGCACTGCACAAAAACCAGTAAACACGATAGGCAACAACTGCTAAGCAGGATACCAGGACCAATAATGAACAACCAGGAGATATTTAATGGTAAAACATCCACCGACTAAGCGCTTTCACCTAAAAAGGCATCATCAGAGTCGGTTAACATTCAACAAACAACGTATTTAAAGCATTTAGGACAAATTAATTAATTAATGACATCATATTTAAATACACCAATGAGCCAAAACACTGCTGCAACCTATTTAAAAAGACAATACCTATTCTAAAACCAAAAAACATACCAAAGCAACTGATGCATATGCAAGGAGCATTCTAACCACAAATTACTCAGTACAAATAATCTAAACAATTATTGTAATGATTTAAAACATATATCATGCTGTAAACTTTAAATAAGTGACATTGACTGTAACAATACAAAACAAAAAACATATTACAAATTACCCTTTTAGTTATATGCAATTTGCTTTGTGTTTTAGAACTGGCTTGATGGATATATAATCATTAATGCCAGGAAACCTCATGGCATTAAGCCTCACCTGCCATTCAACTTCTAGTAGGGCCACCTTGTTACATACATCACCCCCTTGATCTTCATAGATTCTGTCTATAACAAAAAATAAGAATTTTTTAAAAACCTTGCATTGACAACTATGTACAAACAGGGCATTATGCTGATCTTTGTTCTTTATACTACGTGTGTGTTCACTAATTCGATCACGCAGTCTATGTGTAGTCATCCCCACGTAGAATGCATCACATGTAATACATGAAGCAACATAAACTAAATTCTTTGTGTTGCAATTACACAGGCCCGGCAGGGTATTACAAAACCTTTTATAACTAAATGTGTACCCTCACTAATAAACCTACAATATCTACAGTTGCCACACTTAGACATTTTTGATTTTCTGACTCTAGGTACTTTCTCCATTATTGCTTTTAAATTTTCACCTTTGCTAAACACAATCCTAGGTGTTTTCCCAATAATGTCCTTAGTTGCATTATCCAAACAGTGATTCCATACATCAGCTATTCCAATAGCTTTCTCATTATACTTGAGAATAAGACATGGCTTCTCCATCTCTACACATTTATCAATGCTTTCCAAATGTATATCACTCATCGACCCTACACTACTTCTCAATATAGGAGAAAAGGCAGTATTCCTTTTCCTTACCACTTCCTTTTTCACCTTCAATAATAGTTTAAGTGGATACCCCCTATCCATTAACATACCTATGAGTTTATACATTTCCTGTTTGAATAAAAATATCATCACTGATAAACCTTGATAAGCCACCCCTCTTTTCTGATAATGGGGGTGGCAACTAGAATAATGTAAAAGAGAATTGGAATAACTATCTTTCCTATACAAAGTACTAGCCAAACCTTCACCATCCTTAAAGATGGTCAAATCCAGATAATTCACTTTGTCTACACTCCAAGCATGGGTGAATTTCAAAAAACTTGTGGAAGAGTTTATATATTCAACAAACTCGTTTGCACTGATCTCATCCCCGTCCCACAAAATAAGTAAGTCATCAAGAAACCTGTTATAAAGCACGACTTTCACCCAAAACCTTGATTGAAAAATACAAGCTCTTTCCCATGCCAATAATACAAGGTTTGCAAAAACTGGCGCACCCATTGCCACTCCAGAGCACTGCTGAAACATTTCACCTTCAAATTTGATGAAATTGTTTTTCAAAACAGTTTCCATCAAATCACATGTAAGGTTGATCTTGCTTTTATCAAAACTAGGACTAAGCAACAAACTTTCACGAAACATCTCCATACCCTCACTATGAGGGATAACCGAGAACAAATTAACAACATCAATTGTTAAAAAGCAGAAAGTCCTATTACAATTGCCTATGGCCTTCAATCTCTCTAAACAGTGCCAAGAATCCTTGATGATGTGAACTACGTCACTGGTAATTGTTTTACAAACTTCATCAACAAATGCTGCAAGGGGCTCAGTCTTGGAGCCCCTTGCTGATACAATTGGCCTGAATTGTAACCTTTCTAACCCCTTATGCACCTTTGGAATGCCAAAGATGCTTGGAGTAATAGGATGTTTGACTGAAAGAAAATCAAATTCCGATTCTGTAATCTCGCCCTGAAGGAGAGCATCTAACAAATACAAATCAATTCTTCTATAGGCCACATTCATTTCATTCACTGATACCCTCGTGTACGTGCTGTTGTCCTCAAGCAAAACCATCATGGATGTAGAATAATCAATTTGATTCATCAAAACCATCCCCCCACCTTTATCCGGTCTCATACATCTAATGCTATTCGATGATCTCAATTCTTTAAGGACCCCCTTCTCTTGCGGGGTAAGATTGTCAGAACCAGTATCCCTCCCACCACATATCTGCCAAGGCAACCCAGTACTGGCTACCTTTCAAAAGCTCAGACTGACATTCTTTTGTCCTCCTGTGTCAGCTGATTAACTGATCATATCTTGAGAGGGAAGCTTTCAGCTCCCATAGAAAGTGGGGGTTCACTATTTTATTGCCATGCAAAGAAGAAAATCCTCTGAATCTTCACATGATCCATGGCAGATTGTGTCTTACTGCTCAAATAAGCCCCAATTGGAGACCCCTTCCTCTCATTTTATTATTAGATTTATTGTTATCCTTCTATTTTTTATGTTATTTAAAAATATTTATTTACGCCGGTGATTACAGTAATTCCTGTGGGAATTTTTGCTTGTACCAGTGTTTATTTGATTTCTTTTACAAGTGCTTGCTTTTACTGTTTGTGAGGAAACTTTCAATATTTCTCTTAGAAGTACTTTGTGTATAGTAATATATAGTAATATAGTATAATATAGTAAAGATTAGTTTAGATGTTTTCTCTATTCATTTGAAGCTGTCCTGCAATAATGTTTTAAAATATTTCCTGTGATTCTGAACTCTGTTGTCACTGTATTGAGTTACTGAGTATTGTCTTGTTCTTTTATTATTTATTATTAAATATATTTAAACCTGTTAATTGTGGCAGGTTTGTTTAGAGATATTTAAGCTCTTAGTGTACTTGCATATGTATTTGGTGACACTGTACAGGCCACTTTTAAATAGCCTTGTTGGTCACACATACATTTGGATAATAGTAACATTACACAGTATAATTGGTGACCCTTTTATAAGGGCCTTATAGTAGCTGGTAAGTAAGGGTGGTTGGTGGCAATGATTTCTACCTCATTTTCTGGGCAGAAGTGGGCATAGCTAGTGAACCTGTGCCATCCTTCCCCAGGAGTGCCTGTGTGTTTGTATACAACTCATATCTCAAAGTGTGTGTGCATCATTTACTTGGGGTAGGGACACGAAGCACTGGTTGGACAGAGAGGGTGCTGGAGGTTTTGGCTTGACCACTCGCCTGAGATCTTAACCCTATAGCTGTGCCAGTGGGGAGTCTTATTGAGGATCTGCAGAGAGAGGGCTAAACCAGCCCCAGACTGACTGTGATCTCTGTGTGCTTTTAAGGGAAATTGTACTTTACTGTGTGTGTACTTGTCATCCTCCCAATGTGCACGTCCCTCATTGGTGTTAGCAGTGAGGATTGAGGCTCCTTGATTACTGGGCCAGTGCAGGGGAGTCGCATATTAATTGGTAATAATAATTAATATGTGCTGATAGACACTATGAGCTGCATGCAGTCAGAACTGCAAATTAGTAACACCTGTCTTTACTGCTGTTGCTGTGCTTTATTTTCATATTTGGACAGGAAAATATTGCAGAACTTAGATTTTTTCAGCATTTATACATTATTTACTATATGTTTGACCCAGCTCTGTGTGTTTTAACATCATACCGTAATTTTACTGAAAATGACGTTATTTGAATATACCGTGGAGATTTTATTCTTTGACAAAAGAATTTAGTTTAAATTGCTATTAAACATTATTTTGTGGCAGTTTAATGTGGTTCAAGTGCATGGAGCTAATTTTTAACACTGGTTTGGCACATTGGTTGTGTTGGTATTTGGACTTTGTGTACTGGAAATTCTTTAACTTCCGTCAGTTGAAAAAAAGTTTTGAACACATTTCAAACTTTTTTTTTAATTTAATAGCACAGCTTGGCAGAGTTTAGTTGTGTGGGTAAATACTTATTACTAGAAACATTAAGGGCTGATTATGATACTTATCTAGTACTGTCAGTTTATTTTCTGGCTGGTGTTCTCTCCCATGATTGATAGATCCTAATTCTGGTACCCCCACTAACAAATCCGGTTGCACCTAGAAAGTAAAAAAATATGCCTCAGCCTATAGTTAGCAATTCTGTCAGGGCCACAGCACCATCTGCAGACCATTTAACCCTTGCTCCATCTCCCTTTAGTGTAGTCTTGTTGGCACTATGGAACAGAGGTTAGACATGTCCTGTGGGGCTGTTCCAGTACTTGGCAAAAGTATGGGAGAACTGAACCCTTGAGGTGCAGGAGTAGTCCAATGTAAGAGACCTCTTGCCAGATATAATACTCTGTTCTCAGATATTTTATCTAGTTGTGAAGTTCACAAAAAAAAAAAAAAAAAAAAAGAGAGGGAAGCTTCATCATACAGCCGATAAAATTATAGCTGTTTATAATGATGATGTGGTTTTTTTGGCTAAGAGTGTTCTGCAGATAGTTAGTTCTGGTAGTTGTGTTCCCCATACATGGCTGTAGTGCTAGTTTGGCTAGAGACCTTTCTGCTGTTTCAGAGAATGATGAGGAATCCAGTGAGTACAATGGGGATTTCTTAGTCGACAGTCAGTCCAGTCAAACTGAGTCTTTGGTGAGTGAACCTGAGCTTAAGTCCAAAAAGTGTTCAGTTTTCCTTAGATGATTGCTAGATTTAGCAATGTTTTTGCTTGAGAGCAGCAGGGAACTACTTCACAGCTAGGCAGGGCATATGACCTTATAGAAGATGGCATGCCCAATTCTGGGCTATTCCCTCCCTTATCAGCCGTGGAAGATGTTTATAAAGCTGCCTGCAGGACATCAGTATCTATTCCAGCAAAAACTAAAAATCATCAGAGAAAATAGGTTCATAGGATTGTACTAGGCTATTGGACCATAGGCCCTTATAATACTAGCCAAGAATTTCACCCATGCTCCCTCAAAGTCAGCACCTGTTTCCCCTGTCCAGCAGAGACACAGGTGGGATCCCAGGGGTATATTTTCTGTTTCCCATCCATTTGTCCAGGTTCCTCTTAAAGAGGGCAAGAGAGGTACTCTGCTTGACATGGAGAGAGAGTCTATTCCACAGATGGGGGAGTCTTTGGGACACAAATCTATCCCACCAACAAGTTCTGTTAATGTCACAGACCAGGTTAAGGCCTTGCATGCAGGTTGCACGAGTGTCACCTCTTAGCAGTCTGTATGAGACTGAGTAGAGGGACAGGGCAAAATATAGGGTCTCCTTGGGTATGACAGGTCTCTCTGCTCATTTGACTGCTGACACAGGTGCGATCTCCCTAGCTGTCTGTGCATATAAAAAGTCCTTGGCTTCATTTAATCCAGTGCCCCAGATAAAGAGGGCGATGGTTGGATCTTGGGGCAAAAGGATGTCTCTTTCTAGAAATCTAGCTGGTAGAATGTTAATTTACTGAGGTAGTATTTGGAAATTTTGCAGTGTGCATACAGTTTGGTTGATTTTGTTGCATCCTTACCTGCAGAGCAAAAGTCTTATATGAATGAAATTGTTTCTAATTTGAGTCTGGTTTTGAAATGTGCTTTGAAACTTGTGCTTGAATGTGCAGATACAGTCCTGAGGAGTGCTGCTGCTTTTGTTGTGTTAATATCCTATGCTTGGTTACATAATCAGAACTAGTCTAATGATTTAAAGGCTGAAATTTTGAATGCACCTTTTAGTTCTAAACTGGTATTTTGGCCATCTGTTACACAGATTCTCAAACAGTGGGATGACAGAGGTATATTAATGCATGGGGTATCTAGGATGTTTCATTTACTAAAGTTCTCCCTAAACAAGGAATATTCCTTCAAGGAGCAGAACAAACAAAAAAACCCAGCCAAACAAAATTCAGGGATCCAAAAAGAAATGACAAGAGGATAATTCTTTCTTACCAAACCAAGATCAACTCCCTGCAAAGGAATGACAATGCCAAGTCACAGATCATCCCCACCTCCCTCCTACCTTTTCGACTCTTGTCCCATGCTCTGTCTCTCAACTCTCCAGCCTGGCTACACGTAGTCACAGAAAAATTAGTTCTGAAAATAATTCAGGGAAAGAGAATGCATTTGGCAGTGGATAGAAAATCTGCTCCCTTTCAGGGGAATTCCACCCACACACCATAGCAGGTAGACTGTTTTCCTCTAGTGTTTAGTCACGTGGTAAAACAGTGGTCATAGAACCAGTGCGTGAGGTACACAAAGGCAAAGGATTTTACTCTAGTTGTGGTACCAAAAAGGAGCTCTACTGGAGACCCATCCTAGATGTGTCCTTTCTAAACACCTTTGTAAAAGTTCCAAAATTCAAAATACTCGCCTTACATCCAGTCCTAGCATTGATTCCAGACCTCTGTTTCACGATGACTCAAACTCAGAGATGCTTATCATCATATTCCTATTGCTTCCAATTTCAGGAATTTTTTTCAGATTTGCTGTGTCTGGCTTACATTATCTGTTTTTCTGTATTACACTTTGGGTTATCTTCTGCACCGTAAGTGTTTACAAAGTGTCTTGCCCTAGTGGTTGCCTGTTGTAGAACCCTAGGCGTCCACTTGCTGATTTATGAAGATTCTATATCCATGTGCTTGGAGTCCTCAGACAAGGTTGCATCACTCCTGGCTTAAATTGAACATTCAGAAGTCCTTCCTCACACCCTCGCAAGAAATTGTTTTCTTGGGGGGGGGGGGGTTGGATAGATGCAGTAAAAAGGATGGTCTTCCTGCCGAAAGAAAAAGTTCTGCTTAGCAGGGCAGTTTCTTGGATTTCTTTCTTCTAGACATGGCTGCAGCAAGAGAGTTCCTCAAAATTCTAGGCCTCATGGTATCAATGATCCTCATGGTACCACTAGCCAGACTACACACGGGAAATATTCAGTGGTACTTGAAGAATTGTTCGATCCAGCACCTGCATCCCTTGGATTTCCAGGTACTGGTACTGGGAGTTGCGAAATAGGAAGTGCAGTGTTTCAGGGATCAATTTTCTCTGAATTCAGGGTTCCCTTTCTGTCTTCAGACTCCAGTCCACTCTGTCCACCAGACTCTACAGATTTTGCTTGGGAAACAGTGTCCATGAGATTTCAAGTGTAAGGCTTGTGGGGTCCTTATGACATGCCAAAGCACGTTAAAGTAAAATTGATGTTGGCAGGGATTCATGCCTTAAAAGTTCTTCACCAGTTATGGACTACAGGTCCTCTTCTAGTAGTCACATACAACACTACCGTGATGTGGTACCTAAAAAGAAAGGGGAAGCAAGGTCATACCATCTTTGCCAGCTGGAACTGATGGCCTGGGAGCTGGCTGTACAGCATTCTCTAACTCTTCGGGCATCTACATTCCAACAAAGCAAAACACAGTGGCAGACAGATTAAGCAGATCCTGAGCAGGCCCTCATAAGTGGAAATGTAGATGTCTTCCAGGAAATGATCCAGATGTGGGGGGCACCTCAAGTAGATTAAGCCTATAGATCCACCCAGAAAGACAAGAAAATGCCATAAAGAGATTTCAGGATAAAGATAAACCTGCTAAAGGCTCCAGGTCTGAGAAAACTCCCTTTCCAGTTAAATCAGCTAGACTATCTTCTGCCACCTCCTGTACCCTCAGTCCATCAATTCATCCCTCCCTGTGTCAAACATGCTAAAGTCATCCCTTTCAGCCTGGCAACTCAGCACTTTAGACAGGTGGGTGCTGTCCATTATTCAACAAGACTACAGAGTGACTTGGGAAAAAATTCCAAAGTTCTGAGGTATGCCACCAACCCCCACTACTAAGTGCATCTCTTGACTCCTGTATATATACTATATCCATAGCCTCTTTTGCTAATCTATTCTGTCTGGATTAATTGACATTTCACGTATATCTGATCCATACACCCTTTCTAAGTGTTAAGCTTTGGGAATCACTCAACAGTATTGGACTACTGCAACAGTGATCTAAGGGAGGACATAGTACAGTTGTGTAAGAACATACCATAACAGTTGATAGTGATAGCCTGATGATCACTGTTTCAGTATTGCTTCCCACCCTTCTTACCTCCCTTTTTTCTTGCCTATGTTTTGTCCTTTATGGATTGAGGCGGAGCTTTTCTCTAGCCTCCCTCCTCTTTGGTGGCCTTTTATGTTTCTATGAGGTCCTTCCTCACATGTATTTAGGTCTCCTGCCTTTGAGATTGTATTATGCTAATACATTCACTTATGTATATTTACACCTATGGGCTTAGATCATATGTTGGATGTATTGAAGTCTGGCTGGGCATGAACTTATTTCAGTGAGGTGACTCAACAGTATTGGAGTACTGCAGTAGTGATCAGTAGAATACCTATTGCTATGGTAAGTTCTTGCACAACTGTATTTTACCTGGATATTACTAGAACAACTTAACACTCACTTTGTGGAACCAAACTGATTTGTGTACAGTTTTGAAAATATTTCTATAATCTGTTGTGTTTGAGAGTAAACTTTTGAATCTACACACAGATTATTGATTTGTATGTCTTTATCCTACCACTTCTTATGTATGTATAAAATGTTTTTTAGTATACTCAGTATTTTCATATACATTTTCTACACATTTTTCTTGATTTTTTTTGTACTCCATGAAACAAACAAACTAGACGGAAAAATTGAACAGTTTTCAAAGTTATAGTTTAACATAATTTCCATTTCCTATATTTTTCTCTCTTATTTCCATCCTCCTGACCTTGCATGCTTAGATCCTGATGTTAAACATTTTTCTTTATATTTCCCTTTCAAAACATACTAGACTCATTCTGCAGGTTTTTTTTCATCGAATGCATCAATCCTATTAATTTTACATGGTGACTGTTTGGTTTCCATGTAGTCTGTAATCAGTCTTCTTTGTATTTGTCTCAATTTCAGTTGGGCAGAATTATTTAGCAGTAATTTAAACTTTATAACCCATGATCACTTCATATCAGGGATAGTAAAAGTTCACTTGAACCAACCATCATTTCCTCAGGAACTCTATAAGACCAATATATTATGTCCCCTGTAGTTTTTGCTAGTGAAATGTTACTAGTGAAGAATTCAAACATCTACTGTTATAGCCAAGTGCAACATACACAACTGTACTTTTCATGCCATAACTTGTGTGTGTGTGTGTGTGTGTGTGTGTGTGTGTGTGTGTGTGTGTGTGCGCGCGTGTGCCTAATGCATGTATATGTCTGGAGAGTTAA
Source organism: Protopterus annectens (assembly GCF_019279795.1). NCBI lineage: Eukaryota > Metazoa > Chordata > Ceratodontiformes > Protopteridae > Protopterus > Protopterus annectens. Next base: position 1,726,413,170 of record NC_056725.1, read on the forward strand.
AGGCAGTGAAGGATGCATTACAGGTTAGTCTTCATATTATGAAACTGACTTTAATATATACATTTATCATGAAAAGAAACCACGAACAAGTAAAAGGTACCAATAAAGCAAAACAGATCCATAACCTGGAAGGTGGCTCTGGAAATCCAGAAATAAAGAATGCAGACAAAATACTAGGGTTCCTTCTTCCGCTGAAGCAGAAAATGAAAGGCTTCAAGTTGAATGAAATTTTCTTACTTTAATAAAATGATCAAAACCAACAATCTCATCAAGTGCTTTCGCTCAGCCTGATGCTTAGCTTTTTCAAGATAAAATCATTTCAAGCTAGCAGCTCTTTATATACATACTAAAAATATAGTCAATTATTCAATTAGTAGGGAAGAAGGTCCAATTAACTCTTCAATTCCCTTACTTGCACAAAACATATTTGTGACCAACATTTGCTAAGTACAACTTGCTGCAGTGTTGGAAAATATATATATATAAAAACAAAGCAATAATCAATTGTTAATATGCACATAGATTGCCATGAAAATGTACAGTGTTAAAAACAATGTTCAAAAACCAATGCTATATACTTATTTGTATATTTAATATTCTACCCTACCATGACACAATAATAAGGTAATAAATACTGTAATGCCTTGGCTAATGAGTTTATAGCTTATAAAATCTGTTAATAATTTCATAGTGTAAAACACTTTAAAAATATTTAAATATGATATGTATAACAAAATGCTGTTTCTATATATTAATCCTAAAAACACTAAAAATTCATAATTTTGCCTTCCTTAGCTTCAAGACGCTACTAATACTACAAGCGTCATTAAGCCCTGGCCGCCTCCCCGCGTCTAATCTCAACTGCCATATTAATTCTTTATATTCTAAAAGGGACCCCCAGTCACCACCCCTCTCATCCATCTTTACCTGTTCTAAAATAATAAATTTAATTTCCATATTGGGACAAAAAAGGGAAGGTCTATAAAAAGCATTAGTTTCCTTTTTCTTAATTATGTCGTACTGATGTTCATAAATGCGTCTTCTAAGGGTTCTCTCAGTCTTTCCTATGTAGAAACTTTTACATCTTATACATAAACCCAAATAGACAATAAATTTAGCATTACAATTATAATAGCCCCTTGGTTGACATAAGAATTTTCTTGATGGTAAATATAACCTGTGCCCATTAAATATAGCTGGGCATTGTTTGCACATTCCACACTTATATGTGCCTTCTTTTTTGTTCCCACTACATACCATTGGTTTAGTCTGGATCATTTCTAACATTTCTTTTATATTAGTACCCCTACGTCTAATGAATCTAGGAAACTCTGGGATCATACTACCCAACCTGTCATCCAACCTTAGAATTGGCCAGTATTTCTTTACACTGTTTTCCACAACATCATGGTCAATGCCAAAGGTATGGATGTATCCTTTTTGTTCCAAGTTCTGCAGACTGCTGCCTACTTGGCATGTTGGTGTACCCGTAGTGTCCAGCAGAGGTGGATATTTTGTTTCCCTGTTACAGATAATTAATGCTGCTAATTCTTCAATCAAAAGGCTTGGATACCCTCTTTCAAGGAATCTTTCTTTTAGGAAATTAATTTCTTCCATGAACATTTGTGTTGTGTTGCACATTCTAGAGGCACGGATGAATTGCCCCTTAACTATTCCTCTTTTTTGATATTCAGGGTGATTACTTTGAAAATGTAAAAAAGCATTTGAATAGGTGGGCTTCCTAAACACCCTAGATATAAACCTGTTATTAACTTTGTCCTTAACCAAATGCACATCCAAATAATTCAAGCTGTCCAAACTCAGTGAGTGCTTAAAGGTTAAAAAGGAGGTAGTGGTGTTGATATAATGAATGAATTCCTCCATGCTTGCCCTAGTGCCACTCCATATAAGGCAAATGTCGTCAAGAAATCTGACATAATGCCTAATGTGTCGTGCCCACTCTGTGCCAAAAATATATGTGTGTTCCCATTCATGCAACACTATGTTTGCATAAACTGTGGCACAGGCTGCCCCCATTGCAACACCTGATTTTTGCCTGTAAAAATGACCATTAAAACAAACAAAATTGTTTTCCAAGATTAATTCCATTAACTCCACCATCAAGTTTGTGGTGTTTGGAGTAAGTTTCGCTTCATTAACTAAAACCTCACTAAACCATTTCAATCCTGTAGAATGTGGTATACTAGGAAACAGTTGAACAGTGTCTATATTTACCAACAATAAATCTGGATGGTATAGTAGGGATTGTAGACCCCTGAGAAAATCCCAAGAATCCCTGCAAATATACTTTAAAGAAGCAGCAAATTGCTTCATAGTGTGGTCTATAAATTTCCCAATAGGTTCTGTTATACCCCCTTGTCCAGATACTATGGGTCTAAAGTGTAAGGGGTCCAGACCTTTGTGTTTTTTCGGGATGCCAAATATTACAGGAATTCTTGGCTTGGGAACAATTAAAAAATTATACAATTTTTCATTAAAAACCCCTTGCAGAAGGTGATCATATAAAATAAAGCTGATTCTGGAATATGCCATGTGTAACTCATTGCTAGACACCTGCTCATATTGCTCCGGGTCCTGTAACATCCGTTCAATGTACTGGATGTAATCAGAATTGTACATCAGAACCAGACCCCCCCCCCTTATCTGTTTTCATCGCCCTACAACTGTTAACTCTAAGATCCTTGATCAAGTTCATCTCATTCCTACTAATGTTTTGGGGGTTATTCTTTTGCTTTTTGTTATTAATCATCCTGATGTCCTTTTCCATCATTTCTTCAAATATTTTTACTATTGGATCCATAGGTGGGTTGAATGTACTTTTACGAGAAAGTTCCATGCTTACAGGAAGTTCTCCTTTAAAATAAAGCATTAAATTCAGTTGCCTACTAAACATTTTTAAGTCTATTAATTCCTGTTCCATCCTATTAGAAAATGCTGGCACAAAGTGCAGTCCCTTTGTAAATAGGTCAAAGTGTTCTGTTCCCAAACCAATATTAGTGTAATTATAAATCGAAAAATTATTTTCTGTTACCACTGTAACCTTATTTGGAACATCTATGCTAGCTACAGTGTTGTTCATTGATGAATTACTGAGAGTGGCTTGCGTATCCTGATCTACTTGTTCCCCCACCCCTGAAAAAGTCTGTTCCCCCTTCCCCCCCTCCCTGTTTGGGGGAAAGAAAAAATCCTGATGGGAGGAGGCACCTCTATCTTTCTCCACAAACCTTTGGTTGTACCTTGGTGTCTCATAGGTCATTTCTGTTCTGTAACCTCTATTGAAATTGCCATGTGCACCACTGTTGTTGTTATTATACTGTTTAGCTTTAGTTGGCAGTGGATAAGCCACCCCTTCATTATATTCCTTTAAGTCCCTCTCTAATTTGTGTATCTTGCGATTTAAAATTCTCAAACAGTGCTGGTCAACCTCCTTAAAAATATTGTCATAATTTCGTTTAACAGAGACAAATTTTTCATCATTAATCAAACTGTTATTCAAAACATTCAAATCATTCAGTAAGGCCTCTGCTTTTATTTCATATTCTGCTACCATAATCTCTAACATTTCTATACCAGCACGATTGAATACATCACACAATTTTTTGTAATAATTAGAGTCCTTTTGCACATTGTTGGGAAATTTAAAACACCTTAATCCCTTCGGTATTCTTCCCACTTTAACACATTCCTTTAGGTAGTCTATTTCCAATTGGTTTGCTTTAAAGGAATAAAGTTTGTCACGGAGAATATTAAAATCTTTCTCTATGCCAGCAATAATGTCAGAATTACTATGTGAATTAACAGTACCTTCACGAAACCAGAACTGCTGGCCAGCCCATGCTCCAAAGTCAAAACGTTTCTCCTGCATTCCAGTTTCATTAGGCAGAACGTTGCTACCCTTACTGCTGTCGTTACCATTTCACTTCAAACCTGCCTGCTGATTGCAGGTTCCCAGACAAGTACCACTGCCGGTTTGCTCATTATAATCATTTTGAGCGGAGGTGCGTCTTCTCTTCCGCTCTAAACCCTGCTGCTGGTTACCTGGAAAAACCGTTGGTCGCTCAACTCCACTACTGTTGAGCATTCTAGTCAACTGAGTTAACATGTCTAGCACCTGGTTGAACTCCGCCCTTGTAACCGGTGCGCTGTCCTCTCCTGGTTTGAATAGCTGAGGAGTATCGGAGAAAGTACTCTGCGCTCCTTCTTCCGCCATGGATCCAGAAAAAATCCAAAAAAAGAAACCACGAACAAGTAAAAGGTACCAATAAAGCAAAACAGATCCACGACCTGGAAGGTGGCTCTGGAAATCCAGAAATAAAGAATGCAGACAAAATACTAGTGTTCCTTCTTCCGCTGAAGCAGAAAATGAAAGGCTTCAAGTTGAATGAAATTTTCTTACTTTAATAAAATGATCAAAACCAACAATCTCATCAAGCGCTTTCGCTCAGCCTGATGCTGAGCTTTTTCAAGATAAAATCATTTCAAGCTAGCAGCTCTTTATATACATACTAAAAATGTAGTCAATTATTCAATTAGTAGGGAAGAAGGTCCCATTAACTCTTCAATTCCCTTACTTGCACAGAACATATTTGTGGCCAACATTTACAAAGCACAACTTGCTGCAGTGTTGGAAAATATATATATATAAAAAGAAAGCAATAATCAATTGTTAATATGCGCATAGATTGCCATGAAAATGTACAGTGTTAAAAACAATGTTCAAAAACCAATGCTATATACTTATTTGTATATTTAATATTCTACCCTACCATGACACAATAATAAGGTAAGCCTTTCATTTTCTGCTTCAGCGGAAGAAGGAACACTAGTATTTTGTCTGCATTCTTTTTTTCTGGATTTCCAGAGCCACCTTCCAGGTCATGGATCTGTTTTGCTTTATACATTTATCATGACACTGGTAACATTTAATTTGCATTCATTGATATGAATGAAGCCAGTTGTACTGTTTAATTTATATTTGAGAATATGTTAGCCTTGGTGAGGACTGAAAAATGTGAAGAGATGATATGGTGGGAAATAAGACAGGGACAGTAGGAGCATAAATAGACTGTCACTGCCACATAGTTGTTCATTGCCTGATGACCTGGTGTTATATGTTGATGGAAATAGCCTTAGCAGGCAGGATGAGTTTATTCAGCAGAATGAAGCAGGGATAAGTAGGCTAATCACTAAATAACTTGCATCTCTTACGATGATTAATGTTGTCTCAGGGATCCCAGTGCATAACAGCCTGCTATCAAGAAAAATTCCAGGGAATTACAGAAAGAAGACTTTATGGGTGGATTAATTAATGGATAACATACATGTTGGCTGTCTCTGTGACAATACCTACTTACCTGAGTGACTGAAAATTAATGTACAATGTGATACCTTTTCAAAAGTGAATCATGTGATACCTTTTCAAAAGTGAATCATTCCCTCAGCTGTCAGTTGTGAGGCTGATGCTTCTTCCTTAAACCATCAGCCTTAAATGTATATAAAATAAAAATTTTAGTGGAAGTATTAGAAGTGTGGTTTGGAACAAAAACTAATTATAAGGTGTGGCATTTTTATTGCAAGATACTTTTTTTCCATACAGATTTGTCATTTCTGGATGTGGCATTGTTAAGGAGACATAGCTGCTACCTTGTAAGCTGTATTAGTGCTAGTTTACTTTGCAGTACTTAATTTACATCATGCTAGTCTTTTTTAGGTTTTCATTTCAAACTAGGGATGTAATATTTGGGACTGACATAGCTGGAGCTGTAACTACAACAGACACAGTCAGTAACTGGTGGTGGTGGGTTTGCTAAGGATTATTTGTGCCATATGATCAAGAATTTACCCAGAGGAGACTTCCAAGATGGTTACAGTCTTGTCAACAACTTAATTTCAGATCTCCCAGTGTAGAAAAAGAAACTGAGAGAAATAAGGATTAGTAACTCTGCCAGTTTTAGTAAAGTCAGATCTGAAGTAGGAGATTAATTTGTCTGCAACCTGTGGGTTATGGATCCGATATCGGATTCGAACCAGCATGGTTTATCCAGCTATGGATCCAAGCTCTTAGCTCCTCCCCTCACCCATAATGCCCTGCTCTCCCTACATGACCTCAGATCTAGTTTGCCGCGCTGGTAACCAGTTGGATCTTCTTGAGCTCTTCAGCTAAGTGCTTAAAAATCTATTTAAAAGCTTTAAATTGCTTTTTTGTAGTTAAATTTGTGTGACTGTGTTAGGTTTCCTTTAGTTTTTTGATAGTTTTGGTTTTAAATTTTACATCTAAAATTTTATTTTAATTCCCTCCCCTCGCTGGTTCGGAGTTTTGTTTGAGTGTGTTATTTTGGGGCCTTGTGTGTGTGCTAGTTAGCACTAATTACTTGTCTTTCTTTTGTTAAAAAAAAAAAAAAAAAAAAAAAAGGCTTTAGTTATGTCAGAAGCCCCAAAGGCAATTTTTTCGAAGTGCTCCGAGTGTGGCCATAAGCTCGCCCCTGCTGATGGCCACACTCGGTGTGTTCGATGCCTTGGGGTTGAACACCTCACTTCTGGATGTTCCATTTGTGCAGGGTTCAACCCCAGGGCACTGAAGGAGCAGAGGTCAAAGCTGGTCCTGGTGGGACTTCTGCCTCCGGACTCGGCTTCTGCCTCCGCTCCCGTGGTGGGTACTTGTTGCTACAGTTCCCTCCTCACCTGCTCCCCCTCCTCCACCTGGGACTCAACCTCCCGCTGCTGGGTTGGAGGAGAGGGAGGCCAGGAAAAAGGACCGGAGAGAGAAGCACCACAAGCGGGGGCCGAGACCTCCGTTTTGGCCCCGCCAGCTAAGCGGGCTTCTCCGGCCTCCTTGGCTGCTGGCTCTCCCCCCCTCAGCTCCGGTCCCTGGTCTGCTTTTCACCGGGGCCTGAGGAGGAGGAGACCCGATCTCCGTCGAGGCTATCGAGGTGGCACTCAAGGCCTACCTCGGTAGCCTCTTCGAGGTCCACATATAGCCTTTTTGACGCCGATCTGGACCGGATGATGAGAAGGTTCATCCAGGCCCAGATGCAGATGGGAGTGCTCCTGCCTCCCCCCCCCCCCCCTCTGGGGGGGAGCTCGACTCCATTTTTCAAGCCTATAGCTCCTTCTCCGACCAGCTACCCGGGTTCGGAGCGTTCGGAGCCGGGCAGCTTTGGAGCCGGGGGTGGGTCGGCGCCGATAGTACTAGGTACTTCGAATCCGACCCTGCCCTTGAGTGTTTCTGATCCGACCTCTCGGAGCCTGGCTCCGAGCTTCGGATCCGGGGGACTCAGTGTGCCTTCGGCGCCGTCTGTGTCGGAGCGCACTGGTCCCTCGGATCCGAGTGTCTCGGAGCCGGCTCCGATCCACTCTTCTGATCCGAGGGGGAGCCAACTTTCGGATCCTTTGGTCGAGGCTGGCTCCCCTTCGGCTTTTGATGTAGTGGAGAGGGCTCTGGAGAGGGCTTTCGGACCCCCAGCACTTGCTTCGGCTCCTTCCCGCACTCCATCTGCACTGGGTCAGGCTTCCACCATCCGGCCACTGGGACAGCCCTCTTCAATGCCCCAAGCTGTTCCATTGGAACAAGACACTGCTTGCGAGAGCTCCTCGGACAGTCCCCCCGAGGAAGCACCTCGCAAGCATACGTGTAAAAGGAGGCACATAGACTCCCCCGAGTCTTTAACTGAAGACACGGATTTGGAGGAAGGGGAAGGCTCCCCAAGATCACCCCCCGAGGATGTCTCCTTTGGAGACATCATGGAAATGCTTTGCATAAGGGGTGGGTGGTCTGCCCCCAAGTCTTCCTCGGACGAGTCCGTGTTCTTGGAGGCATTCGAAGCGGGCCCATCTACCTCTTGGGTGTCCCCTCCTGCCGACCCCCTGGTGGACCTTATTACCACCAGGGCATGAAAGGAACCGGACACCGTGGAGCCAATCCCCAAAAGGCCAGACAGAATCCTTAGCCCCCCTGCAGACCGTGCCCACTGGAGTAAGGGGCCTCCGGTAGATGCCATGTTGACGGCAGCAGCCACCAAGAGGGAACTCGCCCAGGAGAGTCCCTCAGTCCATCCTCCGAGCAAGGAGTCTCAGAAGACGGACCACTTGGGGAAGCGAATGTTTAGTTCAGCGACCTTCTCTGTGAGGGCGCTCAACTATCTGGCACATGTTATCAGGATGCAGCGTGATCTTATTAAAGAATATGCTGCATCCCCCCGCAGAGTCCATGTCGGAGGAGGACAAACTTTTGCACTCCACCCGTATGGCCACTCTTCGGTGCGTGACGAATACCTCTATGCGGTTGCTGTCCCATGCTACTGAGAGAGCCGCTAGAGCTGCAGGAGTAGGCCTAGTCACTAGACGCCAGGCCTGGCTCCACCATTGCAATTTCACGGAGCCCTTCAAGGCGTCGTTCGCGAACGCCCCCTTTGATGGTTCTGCCCTTTTTGGTAAAATGGTTCGCGACACCTTGACCCAGAGTGAAAAGGACGGGAAGACGCTGTCTGCCGTCGGAGTCCGCTTCTCTGTGCCCCAGAGGTCCTACTCTAGGAACCAAAAGGGCCAGAAGAAGATGTGGTTCCGGAAGTCGCAGCAATCCCAACCCGCTCCGGACAACCAGTCCTTCCGTGGCAGAGGAGGACAGGGAGGACGCAGCCCCAGGGGCAGAGGGGATCCCAGGAATTTCGGGTCCAGAGAACCTTTCTCTGAACGGCCCGCACAGCAGCCCTGAGGGGTTGCCCGACTGCTCCACTCTGGATGCAGTTGGGGGATGTTTTTCGGAGCACCTGGCGGCATGGGAGTCCATAACATCAGACCGCTGGGTCCTCCGCATTATATCCAGAGGATACAAGATCCCCTTTCATCACCTTCCAAAACTAAAATCCCTCCCCGACATTCCACCCGGTCAGTGGGAGGCCGCTCCAGCAGAAATTGGCCATCTGCTGGAAAAAAGAGCCATCCAGCCCGTCCCCCCAGACCAGATCAGATCAGGGTTCTACTCCAGGTTCTTTTTAGTGTCGAAAAAGATGGGGGACCAAAGTCCAATTTTAGACCTGTCCCCGTTAAACCTGGCAGTTCCCAAGGAGAAGTTCCGAATGGTCACCTTGCAATCCATCCTCCCCCTTCTGGGAGAGAATCACTGGATGTGCTCTATAGACCTCAAGGATGCGTACTACCACATACTGATGGACAGGCATTCCAGGAGGTTTCTTCGCTTCCGGCTGGGAGCCAGTCACTACCAGTTCAGGGTCCTTCCCTTTGGTCTCACCACAGCCCCCAGGGTGTTCACCAAAGTATTAGCAGTGGTTGCGGCCCACCTGAGGCTTCAGGGGGTGCAGGTCTTTCCATACCTGGACAACTGGCTTCTTACCGCCCCAACAAGGCATCTACTATCCTTGGCGCGAGACTCCTTTCTTCATCTAGCTCACTGCCTGGGCATCACGATAAACGTAGCAAAATCCAACCTGGACCCTACTCAGTTGATAGATTTTATAGGTGCCAGGTTAGACACGAGGGAGTTAAGAGCCTTTCTCACAGATGACAGAGTTCGGAATCTGCGACTCCAGGTGCGGGCCATCGTCCACTCCAGCTCAGTTCCGGCGGAATTGGTCCTGAGGGCTCTAGCGTCCATGGCGGCAGCGATATCTCTTCTTCCACTCGCCAGGTTCAAAATGCGGGTCCTTCTGTGGACACTTCAAGTTCAGTGGTCTTACCTTGCTCTACCTCTGCATCATCCCATTGCTATCAGCAAGGCTTGCAAGCGGTCTCTCTTGTGGTGGCTCCATTCACAGGATCTCCATGGAGGCCGCCCCTTTTGTGCTTCTCCCCCTCTCGCCACGGTGACCACGGACGCCTCCCGCCTTGGGTGGGGGGGGGCATTTTGCAGGCCGGACGGTCCAAGGCACGTGGAACGACTCAGAGACCTCCCTGCATATCAATGTTCTAGAGATGAGAGCAGTGCTCTTGGCGTTGTGAGCACTTCAGGCCTTTCTTCCCCTGATAACAATTGCGATTCAGTCAGACAACATGTCGGTGGTCTGGTACATCAACAAACAGGGGGGAACCAGGTCTTACCCTTTATGTCGAGAAGCCATGAGAGTGTGGGAATGGGCGATCTCCACCAACCGCTTTCTCATCTCAACGCATATTCCGGGTCAGTCCAACATCCTTGCAGGCAAGCTCAGTCGCACCATTCTCTCCCCGTACGAGTGGTCTCTCAATGCTCAAGTAGCAAAACTTATCTTCGCACAGTGGGGAACTCCTTTTTGCAATATCTTTGCGTCTCCCTTAAACACCAAGTGCGACAGTTTTTTCACTCTAATCCCTCCTCCAGGGGATTCCCCGAGAGACGCTTTGGTGCATGCTTGGCCTCCCGGTCTTCTTTACGCTTACCCCCCTTTGCCTCTGATACTCCAGGTTCTTCAGAAAGCCTCTCGGTTGGGGTGCAGAATAATCCTCATTGCCTCATTCTGGCCTCGACAGATCTGGTTCCCTTACCTAAGGTCTCACTCGGTGAATCTACCTTGGATTCTAGATCCCATTCCGGATCTGATATCACACCCATCAAACCTACCAACTCCGAATCTGGGCAACCGGAAGCTAACTGCTTGGCTGCTCCAGTTCCACTCCTAATTAGGACTCCCGGTATCTCGTCCCCCGTTAAGGCCATCCTGGTAGTGGCTCATAAACCATCTACCAGAAAAGTTTACCGCAGTAAATGGAAACGATTCTCCATTTGGGCAGAGCGGCAGGGTCTAGATCTCTTCACGGTTCCCCTTCCTCTGGTGCTAGACTTCCTAACCACTCTTTTTAATGATGGTGCCAGTAGTTCCACGGTCAAAGTGCAGCTTGCGGCCATTTCTCACTATCATGTTGGTCATGACTCTGGACCACTTATGTCCGCCAAATTATGTAAAATCTTCCTAAAAGGCACCTTTCTCCTTAGACCCCCTGTCAAGCAGGCGGTTCCACCATGGGATCTTTCTTTGGTTCTTCAGGCCTTGACCACTCCCCCCTTTGAGGCTGCGGCCACAGTAGATCTTAAATTCTTATCCCTCAAGACTGCTTTTTTAGTAGCCATTACTTCGGCCAAAAGAGTTTCGGAACTTCAAGCCTTATCCATGAAGCCTCCTTACTTGGTCTTCCATCCGGACCGCGTATACCTCAGGACCAATCCCTCCTTTCTTCCTAAGGTAGCTTCAGAAGCAAACATTAATCAGTCCATTAACCTCCCTGTTTTCTTTCCTAAATATCAGAACAAGGGTGAATACAAGCTACATTCCTTGGATGTTCACAGGCAGCTTCATTTTTATCTTAACAGGACAGCTGGTCATAGGCAATCCGACCAGTTGTTCATTTCCTTTGCCAAATACAATCTGGGTAAGCCAATTTCCAAAGTCTCCTTGTCACGCTGGATTTCGCAGTGTATTCTTTTAGCTTACCAAGCTTCTGGGAGGCCCGCACCGGAGGGAGTCCATGCCCATTCCACCAGGTCAGTTTCTACCTCAGCGGCCTTTAAAACTAGGATTCCTTTGGATGAGATTTGTTCAGCAGCCACTTGGGCTTCATCTCATACCTTTATCTCTCATTACAAGCTGGATATCACATCTAGAGCTAGAGCATCCTTTGGCTCAGCGGTGCTCCGGAATATCCTTCCATGACGGCCGCCCAAGATTCAGGTAGCTGGGGACTCTGTCCCACAGGTTGCAGACAAATGAATCTCCTACTTCAGATTTAGAAGTTATGTACTTACCATAATGTTCCATCTGAGTAGGTGGATTCATTTGTCTGCAACCATCCCGCCCTCCTGTCCCCCTGGCCTTGTCAGTTTCCTGCATATTATGTGTTACTCCTTTCTAGGGTATTTTGATTCAGGGCAAACTCGATCTGAGGTCATGTAGGGAGAGCAGGGCATTATGGGTGAGGGGAGGAGCTAAGAGCTCGGATCCATAGCTGGATAAACCATGCTGGTTCGGATCCGATATCGGATCCATAACCCACAGGTTGCAGACAAATGAATCCACCTACTCAGATGGAACGTTATGGTAAGTACATAACTTCTAATTAATGGCTAGTAAGTACATTGCCTGAATGCCAGCTAAGAAGAAACCTAGAGAGCCTGAAAGAAAACTGCTAGACAAGGTTAGGAGAAAACACTGACTTGGACAAATCCTACAACTGTTCAGCAAAAAACAGTTCAAGCAGTAGCTTTGGTGCAAGACAAGGATCCCAGTAATCTAGAGGAAAAAGTAAGTCAAATGTGCACAGAGCTGATTAAAATAAATGAAACACTGAAGGAGTATATCAACTCAAATAACAAAAGGCTGACAAAATGGAAGATTTTTAAACAGATATTCAGATGAGCTGAAAAAAACCTGCAAAAATCAGAGAAGGAAATGAGGAAAACGTTGGCTGTGTATGACACTGCTCAAGAAGAGATGTTTAAAAAATGGTAGAATTAGAGGACACAGCATGTAGGGAAAACCAGAGATTTTCAGCTGTACTAGAGAAACTAGAAGGAACAGATTGTATTAATTTGATGAAAGCACAAATAAGCAATTGAACTGGTATTCCACAGCAGAATTTTTTAATTTAAAGTGCACTTCGTATGTATGCTCCAAACCTGGCCATGAGAAAGCAGCCAAGACCTCTAGTAGTAAGGATGCAATCCTACCAGCAGAAAGAGTTGATTCTGACAAAACAGTGGCAGAAGAACAAAGAACTAAAGGTTGGGGACAGTAGAATGTTTTTAAAAAATGATTACTCACTTTACACCAGTCAGAGGAGGAGTAAATTTATTCCAGTAATTAGGGAATGTCGAGAGGCAGGTATGAGATTCAAGCTGCTGTATCCAGCTATCTTCAAAATGACCCAGCAGGAGAAGAAAAAAAAAGTAATTTTTTGATGCAGAACATGCTAAGGAAGAAATGCAAAAGTTTGTACAACAAAAAGTGAGCTTTTAAGCAAAAGGGGACTCTGCTTTTTATTCTTTTGATCTTAAAGCTCATAGAGAAACTCTGACAGTGAAACGTTTTACAGTGTTCCAAAGGAAAATGCTTGAGAGGCAGGGAAAAGCACAGGAGTTGACTAGAAGAAGAGTATGTTGGTAGTGAACCAGAAACTAGAGATGGGAGATGGAAATCAACAGGAAGAAAACCATCAACTTGGAAATTAATGAGTAAGTGTGGGATTACAAAGCATCAGTCACATTTGTGAAATGTAGTGGAATAAGAAAGCCTGGAAATATTGGACTTTTTTGACTTTGTCAAACTATTAGCAGACTGTACAGAGCATGATATATACAAACTTGATATGCGTTTTCTTACTTTTGCATAGGGAAATGACTGGATTAAGGGCCTTGGATTGATCTAACAACAAATTTTAAATTAAATCTAGTAAATAAAAGAACATTGAATATAATGAAAAGTTTTCCTTTTGCAAATAAATGTTCATATGGCAACATGAGAAGCTTGTAGTTGAAGGCAACTGTGCATCTGGTTCTCATGCTTCTGCGCAGACAAGCTGTTGAAATTACCATAAAAACAGGGTACTTGTTTTTGTTTAATGGCTAAAAGATGATGTTTTCTGAAATCATTTTAATTGTTTCCTACATCTGGGAGAGGAATAAAGATAAGCCAAAAGCAAACATCACTTAGTGTAACTAGAAGCACAGTCTGAAACATTTGTATAAAAGATCAACCTGCTAAACAGTATATGCCTGTAGCAGAAATGCTGAAACTAGACACTTTAAAAAAAAAAAGCCGTTATGTATAACAGGTGCTAATAATAACATCCTATCATAATGGCAACATGTTCCATATTATCTTTGAACATGAGTGGTCTCACAGGTATATACAAAAAGAAAGAGTAGTGAACTATATTAAGAAATGCAGATTGCAAATATCTGTGCTACAAGGAGACACATTTGTAAAGAATTGAGCATGTGAATTTGATAAAGAAAGGATTTCAGAATGGTTATTTAACAGAATACCTGGGACAGAGGAAAAGGGGAGTACTAATATTCATTACTAGATTAGCTCCAATAGTGGTAGAAGAGGAAAAAATAATAGTGATATATTTGTGATAACAAGTGGCTACTGGCTAGGGAGGAAGATAACAATGGCATGTATTTATATTCCACCTAAAACTGCCATTATGGAGCTTAAGAAGATAAGAAGACTTTGGTTGGAAATAATCCGCTTTCAGCAGAGAATATTACTTATAGATGGGGAATGGAATTTGATTTGCAACAGTGAAGATGTATCTGGGGCACCTAGAAGGGAATATATAACAAAACTGAGTAAATTTCTGAAGAAATTTATGAAAATATTGGGAATGGAAGAAGTGAATTCAATAGTAAGAACTCAGAGAGAATATTATTCCCCAAAATACAATAACTGGGCTAGACTAGACAGAAATTATATTTCACAGGAATGTGTACATTTAAAGGAAAACACCACATTAGAACTAAAAGAAATATTTTTAAATGTGTTTTTGCTTTCTGAGCTATTTTAACACCTCAAAATAATTTGACTGCGTCTTATAGAATTTTAATGTTTTCTGCAAAATGGCTGCCAATTGGGATTGACATATCAGTGTGATCTTGTTTTTCTTCAAGCATTTCTCTTTCCCTTAATCCATTTTAAGTCTGCTTCGTATGAGTCATGCTAGACATAAGGAAGTAATGGTGTATTCCCATTCGGCTGAGCTGTTGATTTAGAATGGGATTAGTATTAGTCACTGTCATCTTGTATACCTTCTTTAACAGGACTGCTATTTTTATTTCTTGATTGACTCTCATTTGTGTGTATCTTAGCGATTGGTTTACAGTATTACTAAGGAGTTATAAAGCTGCAACCAAAATATAGCTAAATTGCAGACCTTTGTTCAAAGTGTCTTTTTTTGTAGTCTGATATGAATTGACTGTCCCCCTCCCCTACAATTTTCCCTCAGGTGTCAAAAGTTTCACTACTCTGTGGGATCCTTGCAGTTTAATATACAAGTGACAAATGCTAATGGAGAGGAAATGATTTGAAAGCAATTCCTTTCACAACAGAAATATTTTTATTTTCATTCATTTATTTATAAAGTTATTTAGTTAAAGTACTTCATATTTTCCTTAATGTTTCAGTGAAAGGCACATAGCATATGCAAACTAAAGTTAGTGTATCTGTATATCATGGTTGCTGTGAATTGTTACATTTCCTTTGTTGATTAGAAAATGTTCATGCACTCCACTTGTCTAAGGACTGACTCAAATTCAATAGAAGATGTCTCTGAGCATCAGATATGCATCCTCATCTGGGAGCATCTCACAAGAAAGCATAAAAGTTAGGGTTAACAGCTGTGTCACTTCCTGCAAAAAAGTCTTGGTGGTGGGAGGACAAGAAATTTGAAATGTGTTGATACTTCACAAGAAGAAATATTTTCTCACCTTTCTCTAAATGTCATAGCCATCTTTTTTTTGTAAAACAATAAACATCATTATTGAATCATCATGTATGACACAGACCATGTTACATTTATGTAAATGACAATAAACCATAACAACACAATCTCAGTTGCAAACATTATACATTCCAAACCATGCAGACACAGCTGTAACTGCAAACATTATACATCACTTTTAACATATTCCTGTTTTTCAGAACAGAAAAGAAAATCTAAACTCAAAAAACAACTTAAAACCAAATCAAAAAAATACTAGTATTTCAGTTTTTCCCAGTTAGTCCATCAGTCCAACTCAACTCCTTACCTATCAAATCAATAATTCTCCATTCTTAGGTACAATCTATTAATGGTACCATGATTGCGCCACTTACCAACACTAAACTAGTAGGGTCAGATTTGATTATATTGATATGCATATCAGTCAAACCATAAAGAAGAACTTGGTTCCTTTCTAAGAAATAGAAATTAAACTTCCTAACCTGCCATACTAACCTAACCATCTCCCCGCATTTACTTTCCCATTACTGTATGCTCATCCTGTGCTTTTGTTTCCTTAACAATTTTAGAGATCAATAAACTCTCTCTCTGCTGCCTATAATCATCACCAGATTTGTAGGAGGTTTTCCAGAACTCATCACTGCATTAACCTAAGGAAACTTGATTGGCTAGAATTACCCAATCTTCTCAAAAAAATACTACTCAAATTAATAAAACAATTAAGCAAATAAAATTAAAAAAAAATCTTCTTCTAAAATCTTCTTCCTCCATACTCCTTCTCCATGCTCTACTCTTAGCTGTCTTTAGTCCTCACATAATCCCACAACTCTCTGCCTCTCCCTCTTCCCCTCTCTATAGGTACCTCTCTGCCAACTCTATAGGTACCTCAATACTTTCCCCCCCCAATAACTATTCAAAAAATAATCTAAAAATAAATTTTAATTCACAATTTACATAAAAGTAAACACCCAGAAACCAGACTGTTACTCTGTAACTAGTACTATTAGTAGTCTGTTTTCTCCTGTTTTTTAGGTTTTTTTTTTTTTTTAAGGTTTTTAGTCTAAATAATTCCAAACCCACACCACTAACACACACCACCACTGGTACTTAATCAGCCCCCCTCCCATTGCTTGACCCATTGCCTGACTGAATATCAATATCAATGGAATATCACAATGTATCTAAAACTATTTTGAAGTATTTTGTGTGTATTCTGTATCTCTGTGTCTGTTTGTATTTATATTTTTTTTACTTGCATGGTAGTGTACTTATCTGCATATATAAAATAAGTAACTTTTCCTCTGTGGGAGCTTTCTCCCGGGCCTCTGCTGAAAATGGACATGTATCCAGTCGGGACCATCGGTCAACAAATGTAAAAGCCTTTATTAGTCAGACATTAAACAGCTTATTCAGATCCTGCCTTCTGTTAAACTTCATTCCTCCTCTGCATGGATCGATCCCATGATTCCCATTTCTCCTGTTAAATTTGCTCTTACCCTTTTCTAAGGATCACAGCTCCAGTCGTTTTAACTCTGTTACTATCTTCTCTTCTTCTAGTAAAATTGGTTTAGACTTTGATTTCCATTATTAGTAATTGCTTTTTTGAAAGCCATCATAATCAGACTCCGCAAGGCGTTACTATCTCTAGACAATTCTGAGTTTGTATCATAGCTCAAAAAAATAATTTCCGTAGTCACTCCAGCTTGCTCACTGAGCATCTCCAACAGAGCAGTATGCAGGGAATCTTTAAAGTTTACCAACTCATTACACGCTCAGAAAATATGTCCCCAGTTACCTTTTTCTGCCCCATTACACCTCCAACATTTGCTGTCTACCTGAGGAAAAATTCTTTGAAGTCTGCTTGAAGTATAAAAATACCTATGTAAGCACTTCCAGGCAAAGATCCAAAGTCTTCAAGATTTCATTGCATACTTGGGAGACATGCATATATTCCCTCATTGTTTCTTTGTGAATTGCTTATCTAATCTCTCTTTCCAATCCTTCCTAATTCCGTCTGATTTATTCTTATAGTTATCATGCAATATGTTATATTCTCTATTAATTATTCCTTTCGTAATGGTAACTTCTATTCTTGAGTCTGCTAAAAACTCTACCAATGCTGTCTTTTGTTTACAGCACCCTATTTCTTTCTCTTCGCCTCTACTCTGATATCAGTCCTTTATATGGAAGGCAGTCTTTAGCCTGCAGTCCAAATAAGTTCTTGGCTTCTTCCCATTCTGTTACCTTTCCCTCTCAAGTTATTTACTCCCGGTACCTTGGTTTCTTTGCCAGTTTTCTTAGTATATTCCTGCCTCCTGTTGCCTATCACCTGTAACCCTAATTGCAGTCATCACTATCGGCAGAATCTTCTTTCTCCATTCCTGTGATGGCTTAGTTCTTAGAAGACCTTATGCTACTTTATGAGCACAATATTCTGTATGATTATTGTTCTCTTTAAAGGGCTGTATCCAAAATCAGCGTCTCTCCCTGTTAATTGAGCTTCCCCTCGGTTTCATCATAATCTCTTTCCACTCAGAATTATAGTTTTTTTGCTTGTGCTATGTATAGGAGCCTTAGCTGTGTTGCTCTGAAATACTCTCTCAACTCAGGTAATCCAAATCTGCCCTGTTCTATTGGAAGAATAAGCTTATCCCACTTGTCTCTTGCTGTCTTCCTCTCCCAGATAAAATCCTTCAGCTCTTTATTTATTGCTGTCCACAACTTCTCCTCTGATTGAAAACAATATGCCTGACCAGTGTATAAGACAAAATGGACTAAGCCATTTTAACTGTTTGTATCTTACTATCAATATTCATATAACAGAGCTTCCATTTTCTCAGTTTTTGTATTATCATTTGTTTAGTCTCTTCCCACATATCCTTAGGTACCACACCAGTATCATTTTAATCCATGTTCCTAAATACTTAATTTTATCATCTCCCCATAAGTATGGGTATTGCTGAACCAACTCATATGTAGGTACATAATTTATCACTATTGCTTTTATTTTTGCTTCATTAATTTTGTATCCCAAAATGTTTGAAACTGTCTCAATATGTTCCACAACACTGTAACATACTTTTCTGATTTTGTCAGGTATAAAATAAAGTCATCTACAAATAGAGCCAGCTTTTCTTGACTACCATATCAATTATATCCTTGAATTTCTGAATCCCCTATTTTCTTTGCATGTTTCACTGTTGCAGTCATTACATTTGGGTAATCCTGCTGGCAGGTTGCCCTCAGTCGGCCTGAATTCCAAAGTCCTGGGTCCTGCGTCGGCCGCTGTCACCCCTTTCCTGACGTCAGGTTGTCAGGGGTATAAAGATGCGGCCGACGCCGTTTTCTTTAGTTTTACACTCAAACATCTACATTTATGGTAAGTGTACACAACTGTACTTTGTAAATGTAATGCAAATAACAAAGGGGAGAGAGAGGACACCCCTGCCTGCTTCCTCTGCTCAAGCAGAGATTATGAGAGGGGACCCCACCCACATCAGTTTTTGCCTCCAATCCTTCATATATCTATCTAATCAAACTTATAATTTTATCAGGGAATGCAAATGCTTGCATTGCTTTCCCCATAAAATCCCAGCTTACTCTGTCTTATCCTTTCTCTGCATCAAGAACCACCAGCAACAGTGGTGTTTTCTTACCTTCTGCTTCTCTCTGGATCATCACTGTTCTGTTTATGTTGTCAGATGTTTGCCTCACCTCCACAAAACCACATTGATCCATATCTATAAATTTTGGCATCATGTTTGCCATTCTTTTAGCCATTATAGGTAATAAACACTTTATATCATGATTTAGTATTGAAATGGGCCTGTATGAAGCTAGCTGGATCTGATGGATCTTTACCCCCTTTAGATAATACAGCTACTGCTGCTTTCTTCCAGGATGTTGGTACTTCTCCTCCTCTTAAAATACCATTAAATAAAACCTTCCAGATCTTCCACAGTTTTTCCCTCCTAGCTTCCAAACTTCCATAGGACTACCATGTAATCCTAGGGTCTTTCCTGTAGATTGGTTTTACATCACCATTTTTATCTCATCTCCTCCTATCCTAACTGCGAGTAATTGAGCCTCCTCTCATCTAGCATTAGCATATTTAATGTTTCCATAAACACTTCCATTTGTACCCTTTCTTTATTTCCATATTCCTGTGCTTATACAGACTTTCTTAGAATTTCCAAAATATTTGCAATACTTCAACAGGATCCCTAGTTATTGTGACGCCCGTACACTGACCCAGTAATCAAGGAGCCTCAATCCTCACCACCAGCACCAGTGAAGGCCATGCACATTGGGAAGGATAAAAAGTACACACAGAAAAGTACAATTTTCCGTAATAGCACACAGAGATCACAGTCAGTTCGGGGCTGGTTTCTCCCTTTCTCTCCAGATCCCCAATAAGACTCCCCATTGGCACAGCTATAGGGTACAGGCCTCAGCCAAGTGATCAAGCTAAAACCCCCAGAACTCTCTTTGTCCAATCAGTGCTTCATGTCCCTGCCCAAGTAGCTAACACACACACTTTGAAATATGAGTTATATGCAAACACACAGACACTCCTGGGGAAGGTTGACACAGGTTCTCCAGCTATGCTTTCTTCTCTGCCCAGGCTGTAAGGTAGAAATCACTGCCACCAACCACTAATATCAGTTACTAATAAGGCCCTTACCAAAGGGTGGCCAATTTTACTTTGCAATATTATTATTATCCAATTAGTAAGTAAGACGAAAGCAAGGCTTATTGGAGTAGCTTGGACAGTATCACTATATACATGCAATGTACTCTAGAGCTTAAATTATCTCTACACAAAACAGCTACAGTTGAAAGGTTTAAAATATTTAATAATAAATAATAAAAACACAAGACAAATTTCCTCAATTCAACACGGTGCTAGTCAAGAGTTCAGACACAGGAAAATGCTTAAAATAATACTGTAGAATAGTCTGACATAAATACAGAAAAGAGCTAGTCTAAACTTACTATTTTCTATCTATTTCTAAGAGACACAATGTTCTAAATAACTTACATACATACAGAGCAAAGGCAGAATACTGGTGAGTAGATGTGTTCAGGTTCAGACAAAATCCAAAATGCTCTCATTCTCTCTCTCTCTGGAAAGTCTTTCATTGATAATACATCACTGCTGACTTATTTTAGATTACATCATTCTTGACACTTCTCTGATTTAATTTCCCAGGCTAACAGAAACTCAGAATTTTAACAGTTCTTTGATCTTGCACTTGGCCAGGAAACCACAGCAATAAAAGACATTATATGTGTAAATTCTAGGAATTAACTCTGGTCTCAAAACAATAGAAAGAATTTGCTGGTCCAGATATTATGTATCCGAGTTTGAGATCAAACAGTCATACAATGCTTGACTTATCGGCTTTCTTCCAGTAGAGTGCACTGTGGTTACATTTTTGAAGCTTGGTACAACATATAGTTTAAGCATAACATATAGTTCTCTTTTACATTTGTAAAACCAGCCTGTGGGTTATATTAATATTTACAAATCTCATAGAATTATTTCCAAGATTCTATATGGCTAGGCTGGCAGCCTTTCAGTTTTTCACAGTTGTCTTCCTTGTAATAGGCACCCTAAGCTTGGTGACAGCCCTTTCTACTTTATGTTGACTGCGCAGTTGTGTAAAAGGATCTGTGTTTTAGAGTTATTATCAAAAAACAGTTGCTTAACAGCAAATCTTTCTAAACTCATACATATTATCAAGGTACTCCCTTATTTTCAGTTTAGTATTCTGTAGTTGCTCCTCTTCTTGTTCTGTGAGCTTCCCCCATTTTGCATTACTTTAATATTTGTCAGTCTATCTAAATAATTCTTGTTAGTTCTTAACCATATCCCCCTTTGTTTCATTTCCACCCTGTTTTTAAATTCCATTTTAATTTTATCCCACTCCCTAGGTATATTTTCAGAAGAAAGCAGCTCCTAAATAATTTCCACTACCCATTCCTTAAATTCCTCTCTTTCCAACAGATAAGTGGGAAAGTGCCAGTGTCTCATTTATATTTCATTACCCTGTATTTTTATTTTATTTATTATTGGTGCATGATCTGAAATAGTTATTGGGTGCACATCAAGACCTTCAGTTAAATGCATATATTCCTGTGAAATGTAAATTCTGTCTAGCCTAGCCCAGGTTTTGTATCTTGGGGAATAATATATAAATTCACTCCAAATTCCAAGTACTGAATTCACATCTTCCATGCCAAATATCTTCATAAATTTCTTTAAAAATCTATTGTCTTTTGTTATATTTCCCTTTATGGGTCCCCCTGACACATCTTAACTGTTGCAAAACAAATTACTGTCCCCACCTATAAGTAATATTCCTTGGTGAAAGCTGATTAGTTCTCTCAGAATTTTCTTTAGCTCAAGTATAGCATTTTTTGGTAAAATATAAATACACACCAGTATAATCCTCCTCACTTGGCAGTAGCCCCAAGTACTACAGATCTACCATTATTGTCTTTTTTCCCCTCTTCTGTTACTATTGGAGCTCTTCTTGCAGTTAATATAAGTACTCCTCTTATCCTTTGCCTAAGGTATTCCGCTGAATAACCATCCTGAAAACCTTTCTTTATCAAATTCACGTGTTCAGTTCTTTCCAAATGTCTCTCCTGTAGCATAGCTATTTGCACTATACATTTTTTAATAGAGTTTACTACTCTTTCCTTTTTGGATTTATCTGTGAGGCCATTAACGTTTAAAGACATTATAGAAAGAAACATATTCTTGAGGGATTATTATTCCCACCTTTTATGTATAACAGCTTTTTTGTTAAGTGTCTAGTTCCAGCTTTTGTGTTACATGCATGCACTGTTGAACAGATTAATCCTTTATACAACTGTTTCTTGTCATCTCCATTTGAGTCTATGTCACATCTTGCAGAACTTTGTTTTATTGAAACCCCTCAAATATAATCACACACACACACACAATACCCCATAAAACCTACTAAGTTAATAATAACACACAAAACTATGTGCATCTTCAAATATTGAAGTTTTACCACTTAATAGGAATGTAAGTTCCAAACTGACAGCTATACAGATACTCAAGCTAAACAAAAAGAAAGCTTATCCATGCCAAGGCTTATATTAACTGTTGTCTGGTTTTGCCTTATCTTTATGGCACTCCCAACTGGAAAAACACTTGAATGCTTTCAGAAAACAGTTTCTCCAAGCCATTTCTGTTTTATCGGACTGTCTGCTAGTGACATGAGAATCACATACAGAACTCTTTACTAGAAAAATACCTTATAATATTCAATGTTCTTTTTCATTTACTTGCTTTATGTCAGAACTTGTTGCTGTATACAACTGAATACCTTAACACACTCTTTCCCATATGCAAGAATGAGAAAAAGCACACTCATTTTTCTTTAGTCATGCTCTTTAACCCGATCCCCAATTTTTTTTTTGTTTTGTTTTACATTGCAGTGCCTACATTTATTAAAACTAAACAAGGAAAAAGAGAAAAAAAAGGGAGAAAGATAAAAAAAGAATAAACAGAAGCACAAAATCTAGGAACCCCAACCCTCTACCTGAATGATACCCTACTCCACCAAGACAAATCCACACTCCTCATTTTAAATTTAAATGTCAGAAGTATACTAAACAAAGTCCACAGCCTTCATGCACTACTCTTCTTTTATCAAGCTGAGATAGTCATACTAACAGAGACTTGGCTTAAACCAAGCAACCACAACAATGAAATCACTCCACCAGGTTACAGTATAATTCACAGTGATAGAATAGGTAAAAAAAAAGGGAGGGTGTTGCTATAGTGTATAAATCTTACCTCATCCTTGAGAAAATAGACATAACAACCCCAGACCTCGATAAAGTTGAACTCACTCTAACAAAACTAAAACTTAGTGATAGTAAACACATCAATATCATAGGATGCTACATCCCTCCAGGCAACAGTATCCCCATTACAGAAAAACTCCTAGAATTGATATCTAACTCCCTCCCCCAGGAAAGCATAGTATTAGGAGACCTTAATACTGACTGGCAAAATTGTTCCAGTCATAAACCACTCTCCCATATTAACCTACATGACCTAACCCAACTCATCCCTTTCCCCACAAGAACAGACAAGAGACCCAAACACCAATCCACTCTAGATTGGATACTCGTATCCCATCCATCACTGATATCCCTAGCAGGATGTCTACCAGACACCCTGAGTGACCACCAAGACACATTCTTACTCAGATCAAAATCACCACAACTGACTCAAATATCTGTGTGCCTAATGAGAAACAAAAAACACTTTAACCACTCCAGCTTTATAAACAACCTAAAAATGTGAAACTGGACCCCCCCTAAAAGAACTACCTCTTGATGAAGCTGTACTATATTTCAAAACTACCTTCTTAAACACCCTTAACCATCACGCCCCCTCCAGAACAACAAGAATTAAAATTAAATATGCCCCCTGGTTAACCCCAGACACAAAATCCCTCCTCAAAAAAAGAAACAAGGCCTGGACCAACTACCTCAACAGTAAATCCCAACTGAACAAACAAATATACGTTGAACTACATAACAAGGCCAAAAAACTCACCAAAACAGACAAAACATCTTACTACCAAAAGTTACAGGATAAGCACAAGAACAACTCACAAACTTTTGGGCAGCAATTAACTCTATTCTACAACCAGGTAAAACAACTACCCCAACCCCAAAAATAGATAACAACCAAGAAGACATCCCCACTCAATTTAATAAATACTTTACAGAAACTGTCTAGACCCTTGCAAACAACCAACCCTATGACAGCATCCCCACCCCTGGAAATCCACTCCCCCACCCCCAACTAACAATTGCCCCAAGTTCAGCTTCCACCCAGTACCAACCAAATAAATTGAAAAACTACTCCGCAAGCTCAAACCAACGTCTCTAGTTGCAGATAAATTACCCGCTGAATACCTCCACCTGGCTGCAGAAGCCATATCCTGTCTCCATCCTAATTAACAGATCCATCTCTGAGTGTATAGTACCCAAGCTTTGGAAAATATCACATATCATCCCACTACATAAAGGGGGAACCTCCCTGGAACTCAATAACTACCGCCTTGTAGCCATACTACCCATTTTATCTAATATTTTAGAGAGGGTAATACACAAACAACTAATGAAATATCTCCTAGAAAATAATCTAATAGCAAGACAACATGGCTTTAGACCCTTCCATAGCACCACCACTGCACTAACAAAATTCACCAACATTGTCAATGCTTACAGAAACAACAGACTCCTTGTATTTGCCACCTTCCTTGACCTGTCCAAAGCATTCAATATGGTTAACCACAATACTTCACTAGCAACTCTAAACCTTACCAGCCCTGTCATCTGCTGGTTCAAAAACTACCTAGAGGGAAGGAAACAAGCTGTTATGTGGCAGAACCAACTCTTCCCCCTCCCTACCAGTCTCCCTAGTAGTACCCCAAGGCTCCATCCTGTAGCCACTTCTTTTTGCCCTCTTCACCAATCAGCTCCCAAGTAGTATTCCTAAAGCCTCAATAGTGCAATATGCAGATGATGCCACCATAATATGCACAGCCAGATCAATTGACATCCTTCACTCCCTAACACAAGAATGCTTTTTCCTAGCAGAAACTTGGATTACAAACCAAAGGCTCATTCTGAACCCAAGTAAAAGAAAGCTAGTACTCTTTAGCTCCCACTGATTCTTTCTTCATCTCCTCCTCTAACAAGACCACAATCACCCCCACAAATCATACCAAAGTCTTAGGGGGTTGAAATAGATAATCACCTTAGATTTGACCTACATATTTCTATAACCATAAAAAAAGTACATAAAAAACTTGGCCTACTGTATCGCAATAAAAAATTCCTCACTGACCACTCCAAAACTACAATAGCGAGGACATACCTACTATCCACCCAACTTCATGCCTCCCCCGTGCTTACAAATATCCGCAAATATGACCTAAACAAACTTGATAGTTGTTATCATAAGATAGCCAAATTTGCTACAACCTCTCCCATCAGAACACATCACTGTGAATGCTTAAAAAAACTCAGTTGGCTAGAACTACCACTACTACTTCAACTCAATCAACTATCACTATCCCACAAAATAATACATAACTCTGATAACAGCTCAGCCCTACAAAATCTTTTGCAACCCTATACAACCGCCAGGCCCTTGAGGTCTAGCACACAAAACCTCCTCAAAGTAACCAAATATAACAATGAAGCTGGTAAGTCTGTCTACAGTCACTGTATACCAAAAACCTGGAACTCCCTTCCTGCCCACGTAACTGACAACAAATCCCCATCACAGTTCAAGAAACTTGTTAAAACTCACTTTTTGAATAATCGACTGTACGCCTGTATCCCCCCTGGCTAATGTCTCATTAGAACACTTCACCTAACTTAAGTAACTCTGCTAAGCCAACCAGTCATAGTACTGTACCCACTTAGGACTGTTAATCTACTGCTCATTCCATCTCTCCAGGAGTTAGGGAAAACTACCCAAACAATGTTGTGCTTTCCATAAGCAACTACAACCAGGAGAAGACATATTGTAAATCAATTTGTTATCCTTCTCAACTAAAACCAGACAAAGACATATAGTAAATCAAATTATCCTTCTCAAATATAGCAAGCACCATCTGCTCTCTCGGAGCCTTATTCTATGTCTCTTTTACTCTGATAGTAAATCTATCACAAGAATCCTAAACTTAGAAATATGTTCTACAATTTAATATTATATTGTAGAGAACAAATGTATCCTATGTGTTAGTTAATATGTATGTCAAAGTCTCTTCTATGGAAATTGTATGTCAAAAGTCTGTCCTTAAAACTATGTTTTGTAAAAATTGTTCTCTTGGAGCTTTTCTCCCCGGGCCTCCACTGAAAATGGACTTGTAATCCAGTTGGACTCTCCCGGCCAACAAAGGTAAAATAAAAAAATAAAAAATAAAATACATTTATATTAGTATCCCCATTACACTTAAAAATTAACTGAAAAAATGACTTTATATTATGCACCACTTAAGTAATACTGTTAAGAAAAAAATTGTTTTACTTAGTTAACTTTATCCCCCTTCTTCCTCTCTCTTAAGTATTTTTTCGAACATTAATGACACAAAGTAGGGTATATGCTTTAGAGTCCACTACAAGTTTAACACAGTCCAAACAAGTCCATTATTTCCATATTTTCTTGTTCTGTCATAGACATCTTTGATACTACATTTAAAGTGGATATAAAGAGTGTACACACCCCTGTTAAAATGCCAGGTTTTTGTGATGTAGAAAAATGAGACCACAATAAATAATTTCAAAACTTTTCCCACCTTTAATGTGACCTATAGCCTGTACAATTCAATTGAAACACAAACAAATCTGTTAGGGAAAAAAATATAAAAAAATGTACAATAAGCTGGTTGCATAAGTGTGCACACCCTTAAACTAATACTTTGTTGAAGCACCTTTTGATTTAATTACAGCATTCAGTCTTCTTGGGTAGGGGTCTATCAGTATGGCACATTTTGACTTGGCAATATTTTCTCACTTTTCCTTGTAAAAGTGCTCAAAATCTGTCAGATTGTGAGGGCATCTCTTGTGCACAGCCCTCTTCAGGCCACCCCACATAATTTCTATTGAATGTAAGTCTGGGCTCTAACTGTGCTATTCCAGAACTTTTAATTTTCTTCTGGTGAAGCCATTCTTTTGTTGATTTGGATGTATGTTTGGGGTCATTGTTGTGTTGAAAGGTGAAATTCCTTTTCAGCTTCAGCTTTCTAGCAGACACCTGAAGGTTTTGGGCCAAAAGTGACTGGTATTTGGAACTGTTCATAATTCCCTCCACCTTGACTAAAGCAACCCCAAAACATGATACTGCCACCACCATGCTTCACCTTGGGGATGGTGCTCTTTTGGTGATGTGAAGTGTTGTTTTTGTGCCAAACCTACCTTTTGGAATTGTGACCAAAAAGTTCAACCTTGGTCTCATCAGACCATAACACATTTTCCCACATGCTTTTGGGAGACTTGATGTATTGTTTTGCAAATTTTAGCCAGGCCTGGATGTTTTTCTGTCTGGATGTTTTTCTGTGTAAGAAAAGGCTTCTGACTTGCAACCTTACCCCATAGTCTAGACATATGGGGAATACGGGAGATTGTTGTCCCATGCAGTACACAACCAGTACTTGCCAGAAATCCCTGCAGTACTTTCAGTGTTGCTGTAGGTCTCTTGGCAGTCCCTGACCAGTTTTTGTCTTGTCTTGTCATCAGTTTTGGAGGGACGTTCAGTTCTTTGCAACGGCACTGTTGTCCCATATTTTCTCCATTTTTTGATGACTGTCTTCACCGTGTTCCATGGTATATCCAATGCTGTGGAATTTTTTTTTTACACTTTCCCTGACTGATATATTTCAGCAATGAAATTCCGTTATGCTTTGTAAGCTCTTTGCGAACCATGGCTTTTGCTGTAGCAGGCAACTGAGTAAATGTCAGGAAAATCCTACTAGGACAGCTGAACTTTATTTGGGATTAATCAGAGTCTCTTTGATGGCAGGTGTGTACCCAAGAAGAGTGAATGTTGTAGTTAAATCAAAAGGTACTTAAACAAATTATTTGTTTAAGGGTGCACACACTTATGCAACCAGTCAACCAGTTTATTGTATGTTTTTTATTTTTTATATTTTCCCCTAACAGATTTGCTTGTTTTTGAGTTGAATTGTACAGGTTATAGGTCACATTAAAAGTGGGAAAAGTATTGAAATGATTTATTGTCGTCTCATTTTTTTATATCAGAAGTTGAAACAAACTAAAATAAATAAAACAAAATCCACGTCAGCAGAACCAGCAGCAAAGAGTCCAATATTAAGTGTTTTATTAACATCCACTTTTCGTTCAAGAAAACTGAACTTCTTCAGACAAACATCAAAAGGTAACAAATGTAAAAAAACTCCTTAAATACACAATTAACAACACATGGTACATTTGAATGGACCAACCAACTGGTTAAAACTCGCTGACATCACTGTGTGGGAAAAAGCTGAACTCAAAGCTTCTTAAAGTGCTACTGCATACAAAAGTCAGGTCTTTACAAATTGTGTTTTGAAATCAAACAACTGACCAAAATAAAATGAAAAATTGTCAATGAAAATGTGTCTGAACATAAAATGTTTAAAACCAAGAAAGACAAAACATGATGAATGGAATCGATTTGCTGACAAAAAATAAGAAGTAAAACATAAAAAATAATGAGTCATAAATGAAGAATAAAAATGAAAAATAATAAAATTACCTCTGCATACTTCTGAGTTTCAAAATGCAAGCTAAACTTACTCTGTCGTTAAGACCTGGAGGTCTATATTAACAGAGTTTCAGCTGCCAAATCACTTCTAGGCGCTCTAATAATAGTTGAAAAGGACGTGCCCTGATGTCAAAGGGAACATGTCCTAACACCCTGAAAGTAAAACTGTGCTGAGGGTGGTCATTAACATGTTTCGCCAAAGCATTTTCACACTTGTTTTTCCTAATACAATATAAATGCTCATAGATTCTTTCGTTAAAACCTCTGTCAGTCTTGCCCACATAAAACGCTGGGCAAGACTGGCAGCAAGCTAAATAAACAACCGATCGAGATTTACAGTTGAATCTACCAACAGTGGAGAAAGAAGACCCAGCAATTTTGAATCTCGAACCAGTGGCAATATGCCTGCACGTTACAACTCTCATATTTGAAAGTGCCCTCTACTCTAACACAAGTATCCTTTTTTGTTTCTCGTATCCGTTTGAGGTTGTCACCCCTCCTATATATAAAACTAGGCAAAGTACCAAACCTGGCTTGTAAGGCGTCGTCACACCAGAAAATACTCCAGTTCCTGACAAACACCTCCTTGATTAAGTGAATCTCAGCACTATAATTAGTGATGAAAGAAATAGAAGTGTCTACTTTCTTGTTGTCTACAAAGACTTCAGGCATAACTGGAGTTGAATGTTCTAGTGGACAACTTGTGAACAAACTGCTTTGTAAAATAGGTTTATAAACACCCCCATACCTTTTAGTCTGGACCTCAGTAACCAGGTCGTGAATAAACTTGTCTGGATAACCTCTGTGTAGAAACAATCCCTTAATAAACTCACATTCTTCTAAAAAGGGTTCATTGTCAGTTACCATTCGAGCAGCGTGCACAAGTTGCCCCTTGACTACCCCTCTTTTTTGGTGCTCAGGGTGGGCACTAGTAAAGTGTAACATGGTGTTAGAATAGGAACTCTTACAGTATATTTTGGCCTTGAAGCTACCAGCAGAAATATCTTTGTATAAGTCTACATCAAGATAAGAAATTCTAGAATCAGACTCTACAAATGTAAAATTCAAAAAAGACGTGCTGGAATTGAGATGGTCCATGAAGGTCCCCACATCATTAGTTGAACCTTCTGTCAATATAAAGATGTCCAAAAATCTGGTGTAAAAATCGATTTTGAACTGACCATTGCGATTACCAAACACATATCTTTGTTCCCCTTCAGCCATTACGATGTTAGCAAAACTGGCCCCTACTGGTGAGCCCATGGCTACACCAGTCTTCTGTAAATATATCTCTCCCCCAAATATTACAAAGTTGTACTTAAAGATGACGTCTAACAGTTCCTGCAACAATCTGATTTCTACACTGCTAGCGTTATGATGCAATAAACGGTCAGTGACCCAGTCAATCCCTGTAGCATGAGGGATAGATGTATAAAGGTCTTTTATGTCTATTGTTAAAAATCTATGACCTCTCTTGAATTCTAAAGCACCCATGGCTTTTAAAAAAGCCCAAGAGTCTTTACAAATGTGTGTTTCCTTTTCAACGTATTTTTTCAGTATATTGTCCACGTATTTGGCTATCGGGTAAGTAATTGAACCCCTAGCATTAACCAATAGCCTCATGGGAGGGTTGTACACATCTTTATGGATCTTGGGTAGTCCGAAAACTGTTGGAATCTTGGGGAATGAAACAGTCAAATATTTCAACACATCTTGTTCTATAACATTTTCTAAAAACAAATCATTCAAGAAAACATGGATGCAGCTGTGCGCTGCATTCAATTCGTTAATGCTAGACAGTGTATAAGCATCCTGCAATAACATGTGGGTAAGACAGTTTTCATAGTGACAAGTGTCCATTAGTACTAAACCACCCCCTTTGTCAGGTTTGAGAATCCTGACAGGTAAACTTTTTAAAGTGTCCAACAAGTCAACTTCGTCATCAGTCAAGTTTTTGTTTGGAAGTGTCCTACAACAGTTGACTAAGTTTCTAATTTCGGTTTCACACAAATGTTCAAATAAAAAAAGTAAAGGGTGAATAGGGGGGTTAAATGTACTTGGAACTCTCAAAGTTTTTTTGTCTAAAACAGTGTTACCAAAAATTAACAATAAATTCAACTTACGTATAAACAACTTTAAATCAAGCAATGTGTGTGCTAGATTAAAATGTCTCCATGGAACAAAAGTGAGACCTTTTGAAAATAAATCAGACATCTCCACAGTGATTGTAAAACTCGAATAGTTGTAAACAAAAAAAAATCTCCAAAACTGTTACTGTTACTGTTACTACTGTTCTTTGTAGACAACAAGAAAGTAGACACTTCTATTTCTTTCATCACTAATTATAGTGCTGAGATTCATTTAATCAAGGAGGTGTTTGTCAGGAACTGGAGTATTTTCTGGTGTGACGACGCCTTACAAGCCAGGTTTGGTACTTTGCCTAGTTTTATATATAGAAGGGGTGACAACCTCAAACGGATACTAGAAACAAAAAAGGACACTCGTGTTAGAGTAGAGGGCACTTTCAAATGTGAGAATTGTAACGTGCAGACATATTGCCACTGGTTCGAGATTCAAAATTGCTGGGTCTTCTTTCTCCACTGTTGGTAGAGTCAACTGTAAATCTCGGTCGGTTGTTTATTTAGCTTGCTGCCAGTCTTGCCCAGCATTTTATGCTGACAGAGAGGTTTTAACGGACTGCACAGAGGTTTTAACGAAAGAATCAATGAGCATTTATATTGTATTAGGAAAAACAAGTGTGAAAATGCTTTGGCGAAACATGTTAATGACCACCCTCAGCACAGTTTTACTTTCAGGGTGTTAGGACAGGTTCCCTTTGACATCAGGGGGGGTCCTTTTCAACTATTATTAGAGTGCCTAGAAGTGATTTGGCAGCTGAGCCTCTGTTCATATAGACCTCCAGGTCTTAACGACAGAGTAAGTTTAGCTTGCATTTTGAAACTCAGAATTATGCAGAGGTAATTTTATTATTTTTCATTTTTATTCTTCATTTATGACTCATTATTTTTTATGTTTTACTTCTTATTTTTTGTCAGCAAATCAGTTCCATTCATCATGTTTTGTCTTTTTTGGTTTTAAACATTTTATGTTCAGACACATTTTCATTGACAATTTTTCATTTTATTTTGGTCAGTTGTTTGATTTCAAAACACAATTTGTAAAGACCTGACTTTTGTATACAGTAGCACTTTAAGAAGCTTTGAGATCAGCTTTTTCCCACACATTGATGTCAGCTAGTTTTAACCAGTTGGTTGGTCCATTCAAATGTACCATGTGTTGTTAATTGTGTATTTAAGGAGTTTTTTTACATTTGTTACCTTTTGATGTTTGTCTGAAGAAGTTCAGTTTTCTTGAACGAAAAGTGGATGTTAATAAAACACTTAATATTGGACTCTTTGCTGCTGGTTCTGCTGACGTGGATTTTGTTTTATTCATTTTTTTATATCACAAAAAACTGACATTTTAACAGGGGTGTGTACACTTTTTATATCCGCTATAAGTCATCTTAAAATATAAAGTAGTATAAGCAACAAAGAAAGTTTAAAATATAGCATTTCAGTACTGTGATGCTACTTATATAAATTTGTCAAAAGTGGTGACAACTGCCTTTGAACCATTGGCTGATCTAATTTCTCTGTTTTGCTGCGAAAGGCATGAATGCATTGGAAGCAGCTTTGGAGTCAGTGTTAAGCTGTGTTTCACTGTGCAGTAAAGACAGTGGAAAACAGTTCCAGAATTCTGTGTCTTTTTTACAGCAGGTGTTGAGATGCTGGCATCAGTAGGACTGTGTAAGATTGTCAGCAGTAGCTGACAGATTAGACTACAGATGTCTCTGTGTCTGTGGTATGTTATGTGAGTGTAGACAAATTACTCTGCAAATTATGTGAGATGTTAAGCTTAAAACGTTGGTGATATTTCCCTTCCTTTGATTCCAAGGCAAGGAAATAAGGAAATGAAAATGTTATAATGCACAAGAAGGTATTGAGCTGGGGGTTTTATGAGTAGGACAATGGAAGGATTTGCATTTCCTGATACAATAAGGTTAATTAGGAGGATATATGAGAGATCAGAGGCAAAAATCAAAGAGGGGTTGGTTCCTGTCTAATAAGTTGTCTGAGCAGAGAAAACTATACTCTTCCGCTTTGTTATTTGTGTTATATTTAGAACCATTGATAAAGAAAATAAAGGACTCAAAAATTCAAGGATATAATTGGTATGGTGTTCATGAAAAGGTGGCTTTATCTGCAGATCATATTATTTCATGCCTGATGGAGTCAAAAAAGGGCATCTTGGTGTCGAGAAATAGTCTGAGAGAGTTCCAAATTTTTTTCTGGAAATAAAAATGAAGATAAAGCAAAGGCTATAGCTATAAATTATGCACCCACACATGAATTGGTTCAGCAATACCTATATTTATAAAGACATGATAAAATTAAGTATTTAGGAGTGTTTAGGATTTAGTTATGGCAGCTAGGGATACGTGCAAAAAGACTAAACAAAAGATAATTAAAAAACTGAGAAATGGGAAGATGTAATGTGATCCTATCTCGCCTACATTCTCTACAGATGGGTTCGGAGCCGATCCTCGGCTCCGACTCGGCCGCTATACAATAGAACGCAGTCTCTTATTGGCTGAGTTACCTCGTATCCCAGGATGCACCACTACTGCTTCCCCAGATCTCGTTTGCCGCTTCTGAAGCATAGACGTGGTCTCGGACTTGGCTGAGCTAAGTGCCTCTTAGTGAAATTATTTTCTGTCTAGTTTTGTGCTAAAACTTACCCAAAAGCTGTTTTAACAGCTACTTGTTGTTGTGTGACTGTGTATTTAAAGTTTTTTGTGGTAAAATTGTATTTTTTGTGGTAAGTGATCCCGTTTGAGTTAGAGGGGCCTTGCCCTATCCTAGGCGTTTTAGTTAGAGTCTAGGCTGTCGTTTGTGTAGTTTTTGAAGTTTAGTGTGTCTGAAGTAGATAGCCATGTTGAAGGAACATAGACCATCAGGTTTTAAAAAATGTTCCAAATGTAATTATAAAATGTCCATTACGGACGACCATTCATTGTGTGTCTACTGTTTGGGCCCGAAGCACCTCCAGGAATCCTGTAGCGTTTGCCACGCTTTTTCCTCTCGCGTCCTCCAAGAGAGGAAAAATAAGTTAATTTTGAAAGGGCTTATTACCCCTTCCTTTGAGGAAGCCCTATCTTCTTCTTCCCCTTCGAGGAAGAAAAAATCTTCGGCTCCGACCAGCCCGTCGGATCCGGCAGCTAAAAAGTCACGGCAGGCTTCTCCGTCGGCTCCACGGACTTCGGAGCCGAGGGCGGAACGGTCTGCCTCGATGTCTCCATCTTCGACTCCTCTGGCTTCGGAGTCGAGAGCTCGGGTGTCGAGAGGTGGCCCGCTCAGACTCTTCCCCTTCGGAGCCGAAGTCCCCATCGGCTCCGAGGGAAATTGCAGTGGTAGTGGAATCTCCCTCGGCGCCGATACTTCTCAAGCCCATACGGAGCCGGTCCCCCAGTCTTTCGGAGCCGGTGGAGAAGTCGACTCGAACCCGGTCGGTCTCTTCTCGGTCGTCGAGGATGTCTGATTCGGATTTAGACAGGGTGCTTCAAAGGCTTTTTCAGTCTCCGGTCTTTGCAGAATTGATCTCAGCTCCAGCCCAGTCGGCTCCGGAGCCGGTTTCCCATCCTGCTATCTCGGTTCCTCCTCCAACAGCTTTGGCACCGTTGGAGTCAGTGTTGGTGGAGCCGGTGGAGGTTGTCGGGTCGGTTCCGACCCTAACTTCAACCCCGTCCTTTGGGTCGGGGTTCGGTACGCGGACCTCCTCTGTCGGCCCCGGGGGGGACGCTTCGGGACCGATCCTTTTGGTTCCGAGCCTCCCTCTTGGTGCGTCGGCTGTGGGAGTTCCGACTGCTGTTGTGGCCTTGGGGGTTGAACCATCCCAGGACTCTGGGGGTCCCGCCTTCAAGGCCATGAGGAGTGCCTTGGCCAAATCCTCTCTGGCCACTTCTACCATCTCACCACCACCTTCCCTTGGCACGGAGACTGGCTCCTTTGCAATCCCCCTGTCTCACGACAGCGGAGCCCTTGGGCCTGAGGTTACCCCCATTGGGGGTTCTCTTCTTCCTGGAGGTCCCTCCGAAACGCTTTCACAGGAACCTCCAAGGAAGAAACAGTGCAAAAGGAAGCACGTCGACTCCCCTGATGAGTCTCTCACCTCGTATACGGCCTCGATGATGCGGAAGGGTCCCCCAAGTCATCCTCGGATGATGTATCCTTTGCGGACATCTTGGAGATCCTTAAGCAACGAGGCGACCGGCAGTCCAAACCCCTTTCTGCTGAAGAGTCAGTTTTCCTCAAGGCCTTCGGGGCTCAGCCCCCCGCCTCCTGGGTGTCTCCGCCTTTCGATGAGCTTCTGGATTTGATCTCTCGAAGGGCGTGGGAACACCCGGACTCTGTTGAACCGGTACCAGCTCACCCCAATAAATTCCTTTCGGCTCCCCCTGATAAGGACTTTCTTTCAAAAGGTGTGGCTGTAGATGCCTTGGTGGTGGCATCTGCCACCCAGCAAGATGTGGCAGAGGCTTCAACGTCCGTCCATCCTCCTAATAAGGAGTCTAGGAGCATGGATCGGTACGGGAAGCATACCCTTTCTTCAGCGACCTTTACATTAAGGTCTCTGAACTACTTGACGCATTTCACGAGACTGCAGAGGGATCTGGTCAAGGAGCTTTCGGATACCCTCTCCGGTAACTTACCTGAGCAGTTGGCCCAGACGGTTAACTCCCAGTTGGCTACCCTGTCCTCGTTATCCAACTCGTCCATGAGGCTCATTTCTTATGCAGCCGAAGGGGCGAGCAGAGCGGCGGGAGCAGGTGTTGCTCTACGGAGACAAGCCAGGCTCCGCCTGTGTCACTTTGCGGAGGCCTTTAAGTCTTCCTTTGCCGACGCCCCCTTTGATGGGTCCTCTCTGTTTGGACCCAAGGTAAAGGACACTTTGACTCGCTGCGAACAGGAGGGTAAGACTTTAACTGCCGTAGGGGCCTGGTTTTCCACTCCCTTCAGACCTTATCCCAAGACTCGAAGAGGAGGGAAAATGTGGTTCCGTAAGTCTCAAAAGCCTTACTCGTCACAGCAGAGCGATTCCCCTTCTAGAGGCAGAGGAGGGGGAAATTTTTCAGGGAGATGCCATCCCAGAGGCGGCAGAGGCCCCCGCAACACTGGAGACCGCGAGTCCTTTCATGGCTCCTCCTCCTTCCAGCATCCCTGAAGGAGTACCCGACTGTGCAGCTCCGGAGCCAGTCGGGGGTTGTTTTTCGAGGCACCTAAAGGCCTGGGAAAATATCATTCAGGACCAATGGGTGCTCCGAATCATCGCCGGAGGTTACACCATTCCCTTCTCTCAACCCCCCCCACCATCCCAAAGAATCCCGGACCCGCCACCCAGTCAACGGGATCTTGCAGCCAGCAAAATATTGAAGCTGCTTCAAAAAGGAGTCATCCAACCTGTCCCCGCAGATCAGGCCGGATCAGGGACTTACTCAAGATTCTTTTTGGTACCAAAAAAGACCGGGGACTTGAGGCCCATTTTGGATCTCAGCATGTTAAACCGATTAGTGAAAAAGTCCAAATTCCGGATGGTCACCTTGCAATCCATTCTCCCGCTTTTGGAGAAAGGTGTTTGGATGTGCTCCATAGATCTCAAAGACGCCTATTATCACATTCTGATAGATCAGGCGTCGAGGAGACACTTGTGCTTCAGCCTAGGAGACGGTCATTTCCAGTTCCGGGCACTGCCCTTTGGTCTCACCACAGCCCCCAGGGTGTTCACCAAATGTTTGGCGGTGGTGACTGCTCACCTGAGAAGTCTAGGATTCCAGGTGTTTCCATACCTAGACGACTGGCTCCTAACTGCCACCTCCAGGCATCTACTCTTGAAAACTCTAGCAGCCACTATCTCTCTAGGCAACTCCTTAGGAATCACCTTCAATTGGACAAAATCCGTATTGCTGCCATCTCAGCATATTCTGTTTATTGGTGCAGAAATAGACTCAAGGCAGATGCGAGTCTATCTTCCTGCGGAAAGGATAGCAACGCTGCAGTCTCAGGTTCGGGCATTACTCCTCAGACGTCGTGCTCCAGCGAGAATGGTCCTGCAGCTGTTGAGTTCCATGTCAGCCACCATTCTTCTGATCCCCTTGGCAAGGTTGCATATGAGGATACTCCAGTGGCTCCTATCAGTCCAGTGGTCTTATCAAGACCTTCCCCTCAGTCACCACATATTGATCACAGAGACGTGCAAACAGGATCTTCGTTGGTGGCTTCTTTCCTCCAACCTGAATCTAGGGCGACCCTTCGTTCCCCCATTTCCCTCGGCCATGTTGACTACAGATGCCTCCCAGACAGGGTGGGGGCGGCATTATCTGGACAGGTTGGTCCAAGGCACGTGGCATACCGATGAGAGTCTTCTCCACATCAATATCCTGGAAATGAGGGCAGTGCTTTTAACGTTGCAAGCACTGCACGATCACCTCCCCCAGGGTACGATTGCCATTCAGTCCGACAACATGTCGGTAGTCTGGTACTTAAACAAGCAAGGAGGGACTAGGTCTTACCCCCTTTGCAGAAAGGCCATGAAGGTATGGGATTGGGCGATTGCTACCAAACATTTCCTAGTGGCAACACACATTCCGGGGAGATCCAACGTGATAGCCGACAGACTGAGCAGAACTATTCTCTCCCCTCATGAGTGGTCCTTGAACGACAGAGTGGTAACACAGATTTTCACGAGATGGGGAGCTCCTTGTTGCGATCTTTTCGCAACTCCCCTCAACGCGAAATGCCAGCAGTTCTTCTCTCTCACCCCAGTTCCGGGGGAGATCCCCAAGGATGCTCTAGTCCAAGCTTGGCCCCCCGGTCTGCTATACGCTTTTCCACCGGTTCCCCTTCTCCCCAAGGTGATTCAGAAGGCGATTCGCTTGGAAAGCAAAATGATTCTAATCGCCCCATACTGGCCTCGTCAAGTCTGGTTCCCCTTTCTTCACAAATATGCATTGGAGGGTCCCTGGTTCCTGGACCAAGTTCCGGACCTCTTGACGCATCAGTCAGGACAGCTCCATCAGTCCCTCCATTCATTGAAGTTAGCAGCTTGGCTACTCCTCTTCCGACCATAGTTAGGAGCCATTCTTTCGACCCTGAAGTCATGCATATTTTGTCCTCGGCCCACAAGACTTCTACTAAAAAGATGTATAGCAATAAATGGAAGAGGTTTGCTATTTGGGCCCAACTCCGAGGATTAGACCCTATGACAGCCTCGGTGTCAGAGGTTCTGAAGCTTTAGCTTCCCTGTTCAACCAAGGTTGTTCGGTGTCTACCATCAAAGTTCAATTGGCTGCTATTTCCAATTTGCACGAGAGCGTAGAACCACCTTTAATGAGCAACAAGTTGTGCAAAGCTTTTATTAAAGGAGCTTGGCTGCTACGGCCCCCTATATCTCATCCTGCACCACCGTGGGACCTTAACGTGGTGTTAGGTGCATTAACCTCATCTCCCTTTGAGCCGGCAGCAACCTGTGACTTAAAATTTCTTTCTTGAAAGACTGCTCTTCTAGTTGCTATTACATCAGCAAGGTGAGTTTCAGAACTTCAAGCCCTATGTGTCAAACCACCATACCTGGTATTTTACAAGGATAGAGTATCTCTTAGACCAAACCCATCCTTTATACCAAAGGTTTGTTCTAACTTTTGTTTGCAACAATCACTGGAATTACCATTTTTTTCCCTAAGTATTCAAACAGAGCTGAGTATACCTTTCACAGCTTAGCCGTGCACAGACAATTACGTTTCTATTTGGATAGGACACACCAAGCACGAAAATCAGATCAACTGTTTGTGTCCTTTTCGGATAGTAAATTGGGCAAAGCCGTCACGAAAGTCACTATTGCCAAGTGGATCAGAGACTGTATCAGTCATATTTATCTCATTTCAAATAAGGAGCTTATAGTTCCAGTGAAAGCTCATTCTACCAGGGCTATGGCCACTTGGCAGCCTTTCATTCCAAGCTCTCTATTAGTGACATTTGTGCGGCTGCTACGTGGTCTTCTCTACACACCTTTATTTCTCACTACAAATTGGATGTGGCATCTAGGGGTCGAGCTTCCTTCGGTTCCACGGTTCTCAGGAGCGTTTTCCAGTGAGCCACCCAGGAATTAGGTGCTAGGGATGCTGTCCCATCTGTAGAGAATGTAGGCGAGATAGGATCACATTACATCTTTTAGTTATGTACTTACCATAACTTTAGATGTATGGGATCCATCTCTACATTCCTAATAACCCACCCTCCTTCCCCCTGCCTTGTAGGCCAGAAGAGACCGGACGATCCGAATTCAACTTCTTCCTCTCTTGAAACACCTGGCAATGTTATAACAACAGTCTGTGTGTGTGTGCATGTGTGCGGACAAACAAGATCTGGGGAAGCAGTAGTGGTGCATCCTGGGATACGAGGTAACTCAGCCAATAAGAGACTGCGTTCTATTGTATAGTGGCCGAGTCGGAGCCGAGGATCGGCTCCGAACCCATCTGTAGAGAATGTAGGCGAGATGGATCCCATACATCTAAAGTTATGGTAAGTACATAACTAAAAGCTCTTGCCTATGGATATGGGTCAAAAGATACAAGCAATAGAAATGTTTTAGTCCCTTTAGTTTTATAAACAAGTAAGGCATATTTTTATCAACCAGAGGAGAAGTTGTGGATTGTAGTTAATGAGTTGAAGGACTTTATTTAAGGAGGCAAAGATGGGAAGAGGGCAAGAGTCAGTTAAGAGGTTTAGGGTTACCTGATTTGACTGAATATTTTAGATCTATGCATTTAAGGCATAACACAGGCAGAAAGCAAAAGTTCAAAGTGGAAATGGATGATGATGATGTGGATGAAGTATGGAAGTAATTCAAGACATAAGGAAAGAATGGGATTTTAGATGCAGATCCTTAAGGAGAATAATAGTGTTACAGAATATTATATTCATAAAGTAGCACAGAGTATATTAAGAACTAAGCCACAAGGAATTGAAGGAGGAGATTTTGCTATATGATGAGTGTAATTAGGGGTACAGAGAATAGACAAGAGGGGATGGAATTTACTAGAGGAAGATGGCAAAGGAACCAAGGTATTGGGAACAAATAATTAGAGAAGGAAAGAGGCTAAGAAGATATTTGGATTGCAGGCTACTGATTGCTTTCCTTACCAGGGATTGATATCAGAGTATAGACAAAGAGAAAGGGATAGGATAATCCTAAATGAAGGACCTGCACTGACTGAGTTTTTAACTGAATCTAGAATAGAAGCTGCTGTTAAAAAAGGGATAATTATTAAGGCATATAAAATATTGTACAAAAACTGTAGGGGTCAATCAGAAGGGGTTAGAAACATTTGGGAAGAAAGGTCAGATATGCACTTCACAAAGAAGCAGTGGGCAGACATATGTATGGCAACCTAATATGCAACAAAATTTGAAGATTTAGGATTTTTGCGTGGAACTACTTGGCACATTTTACGAGGCTCCAAAGAGACTTGATTTCCGAACTCTCTGGAACACTCGCAGGACGGGTATCTGATGAGGTGAGGGACAAAGTTGCCTCGCAGCTCACAACCTTGGAATCGATCTCCAGTTAGTCCATGAGGTTGCTTTCACACATAACCGAAGAGGCGGCTAGAGCTGTGTGTTCAGGCATAGTTATGAGGCATCATGCTTGCATGCGCATTTGTGACCTCATGGATCCCTTCAAGTCTTCTTTTTTGAATGTTCCCATCAAAGCATCTTCCCTGTTTGGCTCCAAGTTTAAGGACACTTTGGCCATGTGTGAGCAGGAGGGTAAGACACTGTCTGCTGTAGGCCTACATTTTTCCAACCCTCAACGTTCCTTCTCCAGGAACCAAAGGAGTGGGAAGATATGGCACACAAAAATTCAGGGTCCTTTCAGTGCTGCACGTGGTGATGATCCCCCAAGGAGCAGAGGGGGTAACAATTCCAGAAGATGTCCCTTTCAAGGCACAGGGGGTCCATGCAACCAAGGCTTCAAAGTCTCCTTCTCTGGGCAGTTACCAGCGCTCC
Organism: Protopterus annectens; assembly: GCF_019279795.1. Lineage (NCBI taxonomy): Eukaryota > Metazoa > Chordata > Ceratodontiformes > Protopteridae > Protopterus > Protopterus annectens. Next base: position 1,726,454,078 of record NC_056725.1, read on the forward strand.
TGAAGAGTGGCCCAATTGCTTGCCTCAGGAAGCAGTTGGGGGTCGTTTCTCTCTGCACCAACCTACCTGGCTCTCTATGGCTATCGATCATTGGGTGCAGAACATCATTACCAGAGGTTACACCATTCCCCTCATATCTTATCCAAAACTTCCAACAAAACTTCCCAACATTCCACACAGTCAGAGAGAAGAAGCAGCTTCAGATGTAAGAAAGCTGCATCAAAAAAGAGCCATCCAACTAGTCCCACCAGACCAATGCAGGTCCGGATTTTACTCAAGATTCTTTTTAGTGTCAAAAAAGACAGGGGACTGGAGACCGATCCTGGATCTCAGCAGTTTGAATAAACATGTCACCCAAACCAAATTCCGGATGGTCGCGTTTCAGTATATCCTTCCCTTTCTCAGGGAGGGCGATTGGATGTGCTCGATAGATCTCTGGGATGCGTATTACTACATCAAAATGGACAAACACTCCAGGAGTCTGCTTCACTTCCGACTAGGAGGCAATCATTGCCAGTTTTGCCCCCTGCCATTCGGTCTCTCTACAGCCCCCAGAGTGTTCACGAAGTGCATGGCAGTGGTCACAGCTCACTTGAGACTGCAAGGATTCCAGGTGTTTTTGTATTTGGACGATTGGCTCCTTACCGTCCCCACCAAGGATCTTCTGGTAACAGCCCTACAATAAACCCTTTCTCTGGCAGAAATTTTGGGGATAAGTGTGCACTGGGAGAAATCCAACCTTGCTCCAGCCCAGCAGATAGAATTCATTGGGGCAGTCTTCGACACTCAGTCCTGTCTGGTGTCACTCCCAGCTCACAGACTCCAGAGATTGAGGCTTCAGCTCTGGGTGATATTCTGTCAAAACAAAGTTTCGGCAAGAGAAGTTTTTCAGGTCCTATGATCCATGGCAGCCTCCATACCAATAGTGCCTCTTGAAAAACTGCATATGCAAATCCTCCAGTAGCTTCTTCTGTCTCGGTGGTTCCTGAATCATCACCCCCTATGCTTTCAGATCTGGATAACGAACTCTTGCAAACAGGACCTTTTTTTGGTGGTTGAGGCCAGAGACAGATCTTCAGAGCCAACCCTTCCAGCCCCCTCAGCCCAAGGCCTTGTGACCACCGATGCTTCCCAGATAGGGTAGGGGGCCATTTCCAGGGAAAGACAGTCTAGGGCGCATGGTCCACGCTGGAGACCGACTTGCATATCAGCATTCTGAAACTGAAACCGGTGCTGTTAGCGTTGCAAGCATTCCATCCAGTTCTCCCCTCTGGAACGATTTCAGTTCGGTCAGACAATATTTCATAGTCTGGTATATCAACAAGCAAGGAAGAACCAGATCCTACCCCCTGTGTCAAGAGGTCATGACAATTTGGGAATGGGCGATAGATTCCAGCCACTTTCTGATAGCAGTGCATATTCTGGGGAGCTCCAGGGTGATTGCGGACAAGCTGAGTAGATGTATTCTCTTGCCCCATGAGTAGTCTCTCAATCCCAAAGTAGAGGCAGAAAGTTTCAGCCATTGGGGCCAGCCTTGCTGCAACCTCTTTGCCTCCCCTTCAAACAACAAATGCAGCAGCTATTTTGCCCTATTCCCCCCAAAGGAGGAGTCCCTGAGGGACGCTCTGATTCATGATTGGCCCACGGGACTTCTCTATGCCTTTCCCCCCATTCCTCTGATTCCACAGTTCTTACAGAAAGCTGTTTGGTTGAAATGCAAGGTGATCCTCATAGCTCCATTTTGGCCTCGACAAGTCTGGTTCCCCTTCCTTCGGCCTCATCTGTTGTACCAACAGTGGATTCTGGATCCTTTTCCAGATCTGATCTCTCACCCCCAAGGGTTGACTCATCCAAATCTGTCCAGTCTCAAGCTGACAGCTTGGTTTCTCCACTTCTGCTAGTTGTTAGGTAGGATGACCTCCCCTCTCCTGTATGTGATATAATTCTGGCTTCTCATAAACCATCCACCAGAAGACTATACTGGGACAAATGGAAAAGGTTCTCTATTTGGTCAAAGGAAAGGATGCTAGATCCATATTCGGCTCCAGTCACAGTGGTCTTACAATACCTATCTAAGTTTTTTGAAGATGGAGCTGCAGCCTCTACCATACGAGTACATCTGGTAGGAATTTCTAGTTATCATAATGGATTGAATGGTACTCCACTCATATCACTGCGTTTGTGCAAAACCTTTCTCAAAGGAGCATCTCACGTTAGACCCCCCAATCAGAAAGCCTATAGAGCCATGGAACCTCACACTAGTCCTCCAGTCTTTGACCCAACCCCCCCATTTGAACCCGCAGTGAATTGTGACAAATTCTTGTCATGGAAATCTCTCTTCTTGGTAGCCATCACATCATCCAGATGAGTTTCAGAGTTGCAGGCATTGTGCACCAAAAGACCCTACCTAACTTCTTTTTTTTTTTTTTTTTTTTTTTTTTAGAACATCAAACTTTTTGCATGGAGATCACCATAGGGAAAAATTCACATTCACTTCAATGGAAGTGTGATCTCGGAGTTGGTATATTTAAGTAGCATATGTGGGGGTATAGGCCCCTGCTGCAGCAAAAAAAAAAAAAAAAAGGTTTTTAGGTTTCAATATTCCTAGGTTTCATGCATATGGTCTTACCCATATGCTATTTAATGTTCCGGCAGTTCGACAATCTGAAGAAAAAACGTTCAATGTTCCAGCTGTTCAACAATCTGAAATAGACCCATTTTGAGAGTGTAATGAGTTGACAGTTTTAAAAATTCCCTACAGAGTACTCCTTTAGGAATACTGGGGGAAGAAATTACTTTTTTGAGCTGGGATACAGGATAAGAATTGCGAGGACATAGTAAGTCCTTGTTAAGTTTAATTCTGGTAGCTGCCAAAATAAGCAATTATAGGTTCAGAGGTAGGTACTAGGCTATTGGCTGTTGGGCCTATATAAGCCTAGCCAAAAAATGTACCCTGGCTTTCGCCATCCAAGAAAATTATTTTCCTGTGTCCATGTCGAGCAGAGCCACAGAAGTGATCCCTGGGGTGAATTTCCCATTTCCCATCCAATCATCAAGATTTTTCTTGAAGAGTGCTAATGAGGAGCTCTGTTTGACATAGATAGGTAGTCTGTTCCAGAGTATGGGAAGTCTCTGGGGCAGGAATCTATCCCTCCAGCATGTTCTGTTTATTGTGGTGACAAGGTTTAGGTCCCTAGAGCGTGTAGCTCGGAGGGATTGGGATTTCTTTAAGTGGAGCATGTCCAACAGCTGTGGGTTTGACATAGCTTTGTTTGTTAGGCAGAGATCGCCCCTGAGTAGGTGATATGCGATGGAGTAAAACTGTAGTTTTTTTTAGACGGTCTGTGTAGGGCATCTGTTTGAGGCCAGTAATCCTCTGTGAGGTATTTCAGTGGTCTTTCCAGTTGTTGTAGATGTCTTGTGAGGTACATAACAAAAGGGGCATTATTCACTATAATGGGTCTAATGAGTGATGAGTAGAGGGGAACAATGACCTCTTTTTTTCTGGATGAGAATCCTTTTGTGATGAGATGAGCCACGTAGAAGGATTTCCTGACCACTGTGGTGATGTGATTATCAAAGGAGAGACTACTGTCCACCTGTGTCCCAAGGTCTCTTATCACATTTTCGGCATTAAGTAGACTACCAGCTATGTGGTAGTTCATGGGTACAGAGTTTTTACCAAAGGAGATGACAATACACATTTTGGCATTGAGCTTCAGGCCATGGCTTTGACACCAGGTATCTGTCTCAGTGAGGCCCTTTTGTAGTTTGTCCACATCGTTAGGAGTTTCAATTTTGGCTCCTAGTTTGCAGTCATCTTTAAACTTTGTTAGCCAAAGACCTTCTGTGTTGGCCTGCACTTCAGAGAAGTAGATACCAAACAGGAGAGGACCCAGGACTGAACCCTGTGGTACTCCACTTTTCACTGGTCTGAAGTTGGATTTGGAATCCGCTACTTTCACAGTGTGGGTTCTGTCCGTGAGCCAGTTGGCAAACCATCTTGTGACATAGGGATTTATACCTAGTTTAGTGAGCTTATCTATAATTCCAGAGTGGGGGATGGTGTAGAAAGCCTTGGCTAGATCTAGATAAGTTGTGTGAACCATTTTACCCACATCTATGGCTTTGGTGACTGCTTCAAAGAAGTCAATCAGGTTTAGGAGACATGATCTGCCTTTTACAAATCCAAACTAGGTAGAGTCCAGAGTTTGGAGATTACCAATGTCTTTGTTTATGAGTTCCACGATGATACGTTTCATGGCCTTGCAGACCAGGCTCATCAGGCTAATGGGGCGGTAGTTCCTGAGGTCCGTCATGGCTCTCCATTTGTGGAGTGGGATAACCGTCGCAGTGCGCCATTCATTGGGTACAAAGCCTGAGGTGAGGCTATGATTGAATATGGTACTTAGGTAGTGTGCCAGTTAATTCTGTAGTTTGTGTAGAATGCAGCCTGGGATATTGTCAGGTTCCATGGATTCTGTGTTCTTGGTTTTGGAGCGTGTATTTTTTACCTGTGCAGCCGTGATTATAGGAACTTTGCATTCTTCCGGTATAGAGATGGGCCCTCTAGGGGGTGAGAGGGGGGTAAAGTTAGCACTGAACCTATCTGCTAGGATGTTGGCAATATCAGTTGGTTCTGTATATTTAGCGCCATTGTGCTGTAACTCAGAGCAGATCTGAGTGTTCCCATTGAGATTCTTGACATAGCTATAGAATGCTTTGTGGTTGTCTTTAGAGTCAGTGGCAATTTTGTTTTCGTAACTAGCTTTGGAGGATTTTATGAGGGATCTCAGCTTCTTACTGAGGTTGACCAGGGAGTTCCTCCAGTGATGGGATTTTACTCTTTTTAGCAACAGTTTCTTTCTTCTGTTTTAGAGTTTGTTCATGGCAGAGGACCAACAGATTGGCTTCCTTTTTTTTGGAGGATAACATCTTGGTTCTATTAGGGATAGCATGATCCATGCACTTGTGTAAGTGCTTATAAAGTGCATGTGTGTAGGATTCAGCAGTCATACCTCTATTGTCCATCTGCTTGGGTGTTGTGAAGTTTGCCACTTCTGTCTTAAGAAGTGTGAAGTTGGCTTTGGAGAAGTTTTTTATGATGGTTTCCCTAATTGGGGGTGGGGGTGGGATGTGGATGTCTAGGCTGATTAGCTTGTTGTCGGATCTGACCATCGAGGAATTGACCTCTGGTGTAGAACACTGGTTTCCCATGTTGGTAATGACCAGGTGTAGGATATTGCTGCCCCTGGTGGGGGTGTGAATAAGTTGATCCAAGGCATTGGAATTTATGAATTCTAGAAAACGTTGAGCAAAAGAGTTGGTACATGAGTAGTTTTCCCAGTTAATGGTGGGGTAGTTGAAATCGCCCATTATTAGGGTGTTGGGTTGTACCCTAATACTTTCCAGTGTATCAAGAAATGAGGAGTGGGAATCCTGGGGCATGGTGGGGGGTCTGTAGCAAGCTACAATTTGGATTGCGGTCTTGCCCAGAGTTAGTTGCACTTGGATAATCTCGAATGCATTATGCTGTGCAACTAGCCTGGAGGTGTGGATATCCTTAATGAATATGGACACGCCTCCGCCTTTAGTGCTTCATTCTGAGTTAGTTGGCCAAAAGGTGTGGCATGAATTGTAGCCTGGTAATGCAGGGGTGCTGTCTGGAGCTTTGAACCAGGTCTCTGTCACTGCACAGATGTCAATGTTCTCCATTTTAAGGAGTGCCTCGAGTGAGTGCATTTTGAGGTTTAGACTTCTAGCATTGAGTAGCATTACCCTCATATTTTGCTTGCTTGTACCTGTTATGGTGGTGACTTTTTCATTTGAACCTTGCCTAAAAAAGGCACTATAGGGGTGGTAAGAGCCTTAGCCAGTATCCGGAATCCTAAGGGCGACAGGTGCAGGCCATCTCTGGCAAAGCATCGTGGTCTATCGATCATGTCGTCCCAGGCAGACAAATACTGGATCCCCTTAGAATGACACCAGAAGCTTAGCCAATTGTTGAAATCAATCATTTTGTCCTTGTACTGTAGTATCATTTTGAGTGATGGCAGGATGCTACTCAGGGTTAGGGTCATACCTGCCTGGGATACAATATCAGAGAGCTCCTCCATGTCTCTTTTCATGTAGTCCAGGGAGGTACGTCTCGGGTCATTCACACCAACATGGACAATGACAGTGTCATATTTGTACTTATTGTGGAGTGACCTCAGTGCATGCATTATGTGGTGGATCCTGGCACCTGACAGGCAGCTGAAAGTAACTTTCTCGTTGTTTAGTCTAGTGAGTAGAACATCAGTGTGCCTGACCATAGAGTCAACTATGACTAGAGTGTTGGGTACGTTGTTATGCCTTATGGGCTGTGGTTGAGTGGCACACAGTTTGTGGGCTGTGTGTCATTTGGGTTGTGTTGGGGGGTGGAGTTTGCTTGCGTTTATGCTTTGGATGTCCCTGATGCTTGGGCAGGTTTTTATTGAGAGCCTCCATGAATGTAGGTGTGTGTTTTGTGTTTCTATGTGTGTGTTTTGGTGGTGTAGGTTTTGAGGGACTATGTGATGAGTGTGGTGTGGTGCAAGTGTTTACCTTCTCCTCTTGACTGTCTAGTCCAGTCTTGGGTGAAGAGAGCTTTGCTTCCAGTTTGGCTATATAAGTGCATCTCTCACAGGTTGTAGTGTTGGGTGGTAGGAGGAGAGGGTTGTCTGTGTACATGAGGCAATTGCTACATTGGCCCAAGATGCCCCGATTCATCAGATAGATCGAAGAAATCACTGGGAGCTGACACTTAGACATGCCTGGGTAGGTGTTTATTTATTAAGTACTAAAAACTGCTTTCCTCTAGTCAAGTGAGGAAAGTTGAGTGCTGTAGTAATTTGCAGCTTATGTATTGCTTACAATGAGTTCTGAACAAGTGCTGAGTTCAAAGAAACCGATTTGAGTGCTGAAACGAGAAAACTGGCTAGTTATAAGAAACAAAACTAAGCTAGAAGGCTTCCCTCCAACACAAAAGGGCTTGGGGGCTCAGAAGCCTACAAACAGTCCAGACCACTTAACAGGAAAGGCAGGAAACAAGCTTAAATTTTTTTGTTCTCTTTCACAGATGCTTTCTTTGTATACAGTAGGAGTGCCTGAAATCAGAATATGATCTCACTGCACTCAGTTGAGTGAGAAAATGAGATGAGCCCAGAAGGAGTATCCAAACACAAATTTACAAGAGGGGTGGGCAGTTTCAAACCCACTAAGATTAACACCAAAATTCAAACAGGGAGGGTGGGTGGGAAAACTAACTGAAGAACAGAGTCAAAACTTCCAGTTCAGTTAATATTCATGCAACACAATTAAATCAATTTAAATACTGTATTATTTGAAAAAAGTGCAGATAAAAGTTACTTAAATTCTCTTATACATCCAGTTGAATACAGCTAGATCTTAGCTGGCCAAAGCTGAGGTTTTTAAGCAGAAAATATTTCAAACTGCACCACTTAAATAGGCATTGACAGGAAATCAAAAAATGTGGCTACCCCCACACCTGCAGTTACTAACAGACAATAAAATTCAAGCAAGCACTAACTGAAGAACAGAGTCAAAACTTCCAATGCAGTTAATATTCATGCAGCACCATCAAATCAGTTTAAATACTGTATTATTTGAAAAAAGTGCAGATAAAAGTTACTTAAATTCTCTTATACGTCCAGCAGAATACAGCTAGATCTTAGCTGGCCAAAGCTGAGGTTTTTAAGCAGAAAATATTTCAAACTGTACCACTTAAATAGGCATTGACAGGAAATCAAAGAATGTGGCTACCCCCACACCTGCAGTTACTAACAGGCAATAAAATTCAAGCAAGCACTAACTGAAGAACAGAGTCAAAACTTCCAATTCAGTTAATATTCATGCAACACAATTAAATCAATTTAAATACTGTATTTGAAAAAAGTGCAGATAAAAGGTACTTAAATTATGTTATATGTCCAGTTGAATACAGCTAGATCTTAGACCGCCAAAGCTGAGGTTTTTAAGCAGAAAATATTTCAAACTGTACCACTTAAATAGGCATTGACAGGAAATCAAAGAATGTGGCTACCCCCACACCTGCAGTTACTAACAGACAATAAAATTCAAGCAAGCATTAACTGAAGAACAGAGTCAAAACTTCCAATTCAGTAAATATTCATGCAACACAATTAAATCAATTTAAATACTGTATAATTTGAAAAAAGTGCAGATAAAAGTTACTTAAATTCTCTTATACATCCAGTTGAATACAGCTAGATCTTAGCTGGCCAAAGCTGAGGTTTTTAAGCTGAAATTATTTCAAACTGTACCACTTAAATAGGCATTGACAGGAAATCAAAGAATGTGGCTACCCCACACCTGCAGTTACTAACAGACAATAAAATTCAAGCAAGCACTAACTGAAGAACAGAGTCAAAACTTCCAATTCAGTTAATGTTCATGCAACACAATTAAATCAATTTAAATACTGCATTATTTGAAAAAAGTGCAGATAAAAGGTACTTAAATTCTCTTATATGTCCAGTTGAATACAGCTAGATCTTAGCCGGGCAAAGCTGAGGGTTTTAAGCAGAAAATATTTCAAACTGTACCACTTAAATAGGCATTGACAGGAAATCAAAGAATGTGGCTACGCTCACACTTGCAGTTACTCATAGACAATAAAATTCAAGCAAGCACTAACTGAAGAACAGAGTCAAAACTTCCAATTCAGTTAATATTCATGCAACACAATTAAATCAATTTAAATACTGTATTATTTGAAAAAAGTGCAGATAAAAGTTACATAAATTCTCTTATACGTCCAGTTGAATACAGCTAGATCTTAGCCGGCCAAAGCTGAGGTTTTTAAGCAGAAAATATTTCAAACTGTACCACTTAAATAGGCATTGACAGGATATCAAGGAATGTGGCTACTCCCACACCTGCAATTACTAACAGACAATAAAATTCAAGCAAGCACTAACGGAAGAACAGAGTCAAAACTTCCAATTCAGTTAATATTCATGCAACACAATTAAATCAATTTAAATACTGTATTATTTGAAAAAAGTGCAGATAAAAGTTACTTAAATTCTCTTATACGTCCAGTTGAATACAGCTAGATCTTAGCTGGCCAAAGCTGAGGTTTTTAAGCAGAAAATATTTCAAACTGTACCACTTAAATAGCATTGACAGGAAATCAAAGAATGTGGCTACCCCCACACCTGCAATTACTAACAGACAATAAAATTCAAGCAAGCACTAACTGAAGAACAGAGTCAAAACTTCCAATTCAGTTAATATTCATGCAACACAATTAAATCAATTTAAATACTGTATTATTTGAAAAAAGTGCAGATAAAAGTTACTTAAATTCTCTTATACATCCAGTTGAATACAGCTAGATCTTAGCTGGCCAAAGCTGAGGTTTTTAAGCAGAAAATATTTCAAACTGTACCACTTAAATAGGCATTGACAGGAAATCAAAGAATGTGGCTACCGCCACACCTGCAGTTACTAACAGACAATAAAATTCAAGCAAGCACTAACTGAAGAACAGAGTCAAAACTTCCAATTCAGTTAATATTCATGCAACACAATTAAATCAATTTAAATACTGTATTATTTGAAAAAAGTGCAGATAAAAAGTACTTAAATTCTCTTATATGTCCAGTTGAATACAGCTAGATCTTAGCTGGCCAAAGCTGAGGTTTTTAAGCAGAAAATATTTCAAACTGTACCACTTAAATAGGCATTGACAGGAAATCAAAGAATGTGGCTACCCCCACACCTGCAGTTACTAACAGACAATAAAATTCAAGCAAGCACTAACTGAAGAACAGAATCAAAACTTGCAATTCAGTAAATATTCATGCAACACAATTAAATCAATTTAAATACTGTATTATTTGAAAAAAGTGCAGATAAAAGTTACTTAAATTCTCTTATACATCCAGTTGAATACAGCTAGATCTTAGCTGGCAAAGCTGAGGTTTTTAAGCAGAAAATATTTCACAAAGTACCACTTAAATAGGCATTGACAGGAAATCAAAGAATGTGGCTACCCCACACCTGCAGTTACTAACAGACAATAAAATTCAAGCAAGCACTAACTGAAGAACAGAGTCAAAACTTCCAATCCAGTTAATATTCATGCAACACAATTAAATCAATTTAAATGCTTTATTATTATTTGAAAAAAGTGCAGATAAAAGTTACTTAAATTCTCTTATACGTCCAGTTGAAAACAGCTAGATCTTAGCTGGCCAAAGCTGAGGTTTTTAAGCAGAAAATATTTCAAACTGTACCACTTAAATAGGCATTGACAGGAAATCAAAGAAAGTGGCTACCCCCACACCTGCAGTTACTAACAGACAATAAAATTCAAGCAAGCACTAACTGAAGAACAAAGTCAAAACTTCCAATTCAGTTAATATTCATGCAGCACAATTAAATCAATTTAAATACTGTATTATTTGAAAAAAGTGCAGATAAAAGTTACTTAAATTCTCTTATACATCCAGTTGAATACAGCTAGATCTTAGCTGGCCAAAGCTGTGGTTTTTAAGCAGAAAATATTTCAAACTGTACCACTTAAATAGGCATTGACAGGAAATCAAAGAATGTGGCTACCCCACACCTGAATTTACTAACAGACAATAAAATTCAAGCAAGTACTAACTGAAGAACAGAGTCAAAACTTCCAATCCAGTTAATATTCATGCAACACAATTAAATCAATTTAAATACTTTATTATTATTTGAAAAAAGTGCAGATAAAAGTTACTTAAATTCTCTTATACGTCCAGTTGAAAACACCTAGATCTTAGCTGGCCAAAGCTGAGGTTTTTAAGCAGAAAATATTTCAAACTGTACCACTTAAATAGGCATTGACAGGAAATCAAAGAATGTGGCTACCCCACACCTGCAGTTACTAACAGACAATAAAATTCAAGCAAGCACTAACTGAAGAACAGAGTCAAAACTTCCAATTCAGTTAATATTCATGCAACACAATTAAATCAATTTAAATACTTTATTATTATTTGAAAAAAGTGCAGATAAAAGGTACTTAAATTCTCTTATACGTCCAGTTGAATACAGCTAGATCTTAGCCGGCCAAAGCTGAGGTTTTTAAGCAGAAAATATTTCAAACTGTACCACTTAAATAGGCATTGACAGGAAATCAAAGAATGTGGCTACCCCCACACCTGCAGTTACTAACAGACAATAAAATTCAAGCAAGCACTAACTGAAGAACAGAGTCAAAACTTCCAATTCAGTTAATATTCATCAGTTACTAGAAAATGGAAACCACAATCTAAAACAAACTATACTGAAGTAGTGAATATTGTAACAGATCTTAAAAGAACAGTAAGTGGAATTTTTAGAAAAGGGCAGAAATAAATTGCATAGAATAAAATGGAAGTTGTGGGAACATTACGTACAGAAATGTTTTAGAGGAGGAATGAGGTTTAAGAGAGGGCAGGAATTGAATAATTTATGTATTGTTCATAGGTTCATAGAATGATACTAGGCTATTGGCCTGGAGGCCCTTATAAGCCCAGCCAAGAATTTCATACATGTTCCCTCAAAGTTAGCACCTATTTCCCCTATTTGGTAGGGACACAGGTGCGATCCCAGGGGTGTATTTTATGTTTCCCGTCCAGTCATGCAGGTTCCTCATAAAGTGCGCTAGAGAGGTACTCTGCTTGACATGGAGAGAGAGTCTATTCCTCTGATGGAGGAGTCTTTGGGACACAAATCCATCTCGCTAACAAGTTCTGTTAATGTCACAGACCAGGTTAAGGTCTTGCATGTGGGTTGCTCGAGTGGAGTTTGTCTTACAGATGTGCAGCAATGCTATCAAGGCTGGGTCTGAGATGGCCTTATATGCCAGACACAGGTCACCTCTGAGCAGTCTGTATGAGACTGACTAGAGCAACAGGGGTTTTAGTCTATCTGTATAGGATTGGTGTTGGAGACCCTCTATTTTCCTGGTCAGGAACCTATGTGGTCTATCGAACTGTTGCATGTGCTTGGCAAGGTACATGCGAAGGGGCATTGTATTCGATAATGTGTCTGATAAGGGATGTTATGACCTCCTTGTTCCTGGATGAAATACCCTTATTTATGAGGTGGGCCATGTTGAAAGCCTTCCGTACTACAGAGGCAACGTAGTGGTCAAAAGTGATGTTGCTGTCAACCTGGGTGCCCAAGTTCCTCACGACTGATTGCATGCTTTGTACATTGTTATAAATGTGATAATTAATGTTACTTAAGATTATAATTCACATCTATTGTTATATATCATATAATGTTTGTCAATGTGAACTTCTTAATATGGCTTGATTACTTTTATATAAATGTAAGTTTGCCTTTGTCACAAGTGATAGTTCAGTAAAGGAGTTTAAAAAAAAGATTTTGGTAGAGCAGTGGCACAGCAGTTACCACTGTTGCCTAACAGCAAAAGGTTCTCTAGTTCGTTTCTTGGCTGGGGTTCCTTCTGTGTTGAGTCTACATGTCCTCCCTGCATTCACATGGGTTCCCTCCTGGTGCTTCAGTTTCTTCCCACATTCCAGACATGTATCTGGAATGTTTCTCCCCAGGCCTCCCCTGAAAATGGACTCTGTCCCAGTCAGACTTTCCCAATAAACAAATGTTAAATAAATAAAAATAAATAATTTAGGATTTTTGCTTAGAAGTGTTTGCATAGGTATTTATATACCAAATGCAGACTCAAAATATTTTTCCTTATGTAGATGGCAAATGTTGGAGGTGTGATGGTGAAGAAAGAAGTAGCTAGGAACATGTGATCTGGGAATGTAATGAGTTGGCAGACTAAAAATTCCCTACAGAATACTCTGTTAGACGTACTGAATAATCAGATGGATATGACTAAGGAAATAACTCTTTTTGAGCTGGGACACAGGATCTCGATTGCTTAGACATAGTAAGGCTTTGTTAAGTTTAATTTAGGTGACTGCCAAAAAAGAATTACTAGAAAATGGAAATCAAATTCTAAAACAGCTGTATTTGAAATATTGAAGATTGTAATAGAAATAAAAGAAGTGGAAGTGGGATCTTTTGAAAAAGAGTAGGAGCAAATTAAATAGAAAAGAATGGAAATTGTGAGAACAATGAATGCAGAATAATGTTTGGAGGAGAATTGAGATTTAAAGTATGGCAGGAACTGAGCAATGTATGTAATGTTGGATTGATGATAGTTATGCAAAAAATGTGATGTATAATGATTGTAACCAGGTCCATGTTAATATGGTTTGTTTTCTTTTATAAATATGTATGTTTGCCCATGACTTAAGTGACAATTCATTAAAAATGTTAGAAAGAATTCGTCTAGATGGTAATGCAGGTAGTACAGGACCCATTTGAAAAACATACAGAAACCTAGAGTTGTATAATTGTGACACTGGAAGAGGATGAAGAGGGTGAAGATATTACCATACAATTTTATCTCAGGATGTAAATAACGTATATTAGGGAACTTTCTGGCTGTACTTTGTTATGCTGTTGCACTTCTGTCAGCTTTTCAGAAATTAAACTTGCTCTGTATGTTTTTGTTTTCTTTGGGAGCAAGCCATCTGTTCCTCTATCTTTAAATATTCCTTCTCTAGGGTTACACTTCCTTTAGAAGGGAGAAGTACCATGTGTTGTAGTGACATACAGTACCCCTTCCCTGAGTCCCAAGAGTGAGAATAGTAAGAATAAAATAGTAGGGCTGTGCTGGTACAGGGTCTGGAGGGGAGGGGGGGCAAACCACCTGAATGGTGATTGCAGGAGGTGGCTTGTGCTTTGCAAACAAAAATATGAACCTTATTCTTTCTTTTTCTCACAAATTAAGTGTATTAAATCAGCATACAGATGTTTGGCATTTTTTTCTTTCTGCCCCAATTTGATAAGAGTTGCACTGATATAGTGAGTAAGATTTTAACTTTATTTATTTGGCATTCAGAGCAAAGTGATAAAAATAGAAAGTCAAACATGTTTACGTCTGAGAGAGAAAAATGTGGAAAAGTAGTATTTGACAGAAATAGTTTTATTTGTTCAGAGTAAAAATCAACAAGAATCATACCTTGGGTTCCCGTGATTTCATATTATTAAATCCAACCCCCACAAAATCTTTGGTTTTAAATCTGTCTTGTGCTAATATAGATTATATTTGAATATTTGTTCATATAAAATTTTTTTAGAAGATCTGACATATATAGCAAAAGTATTATTTTACGTTTTGTGGAAAATATGTTTTGAATTATTGTTTATATCTTGGCAGGTCTTTCTGATATTAATGAAGGCTCTTCAACTTCAGAGGATCGTTGTAAATCACCTACTTCGGGTAATTAAACATTTTTAACATCTGCTTGCTATTTGTATGAAACTTTTTCTAATAGCATCATCATATTATTGCTTTGTAGTATTAAAAAGTGCCACTTCAGAAACACCTTTTCTATGATAGTTATTGCAGCCTCTTATTTACAGTTAATGTTCTGGTTTCCTTTTCATCTGATTTTATTTTCCTATTAAATATGTCTGAGTGTAGTAGTAATTTATTCCTTATCAATGCCTACAGCATATTTAGCTGTGAACGATTGATAGGCAGACTAATTAAGAAACTGATAAAGTTAATCTAGTTGTTATTAGGTAGTACTTAAATTGCATGTAGTGTTTCATATTTGTTTTGCTTGCTTGTTTAGTATTCACTTTCCTATTGACTTGAATATTCTAAATACCTTTGCAGGGAGTTTGCATGTCCTCCCTGTGGTTGCGTGGGTTTCCAACGGGTGCTCCAGATTCCTCCCACATCCCAAAGACATGCAGTAGGTGGATTGGACTCTCTAAAATTGGCCCTAGGTGTGAGTGTATGCGTGTGTGTGCCTTCTGTGGAAGGTTGGGCGCCGTGCTGGCAACTCAGCACCATAAAAACTCCACTGCCAATCATGAGCGGACAGATGATCCGCTGTGGCGGCCCCTAACTGGGAAAAGCCAAAAGAAGAAGAAGATTCTAAATACCTTTGCAGAATATTGTGATTTTGTTTGTTATATGTTACGAATGCCATTCTCTTAACCCTTGGAAAACATAAAAGTCTCAATGCAGAATGTTGTGATTCCTATATGCAAAGAATTGTACTCAGAATGTCCATATTTCTTTTTACAACCACTGATGCTAGAAATAATAAGCCTGGCTTAAAATACAGCACTGTGTATCATACAGATACCCTCGTCTATCTTGAGGCAGTTGATGTTCACAGGTGTATGTAGAAGTCATGCATGCCTCCATACACTGAAAAGGACTCTGATGTCACCTACAAAATACACACATACACTTCCTGACCTTACTGGGGTACACATCATTTAGTGAAATATTGGTGATTTTCTGCTCTGCATTGAAGTACAGTGGATCGTTTTGATTTTGAAACCACAATGTTGCTTGACAAGCATGCTTCCAGATGGCAATGCACAGCCCTAAGCTGCCATTTGATTTTGCTGTATAACATTTAGTGGGAGTGGCACATTATACCCACATTCCTTTAAAGGCAGTGCAACGCCATCTTTTTACATAGCTATGCCTGCTACTGAGTGCAGTCTTTATTGCTATAGATTGTAAGTAGGACTAGTCAAAAAGTTTACATGGAAAGCTGATCATGCCAACATGTGGTATTGACGTATTGGAAGAATTTGCCAGTTTACCTCTAATGTTTTGTAGTGCCTGCTTAATTTAATCTTTGAATACTATTATACTGTCATCTTCTTTAGATGACAAACATGTGCCTTGCTGTGTTATCCTTCCTGGTTAATCCTTTTGATTTGGTTTATGCATTAACAATGAAATAGAGAGCCATGCAGAATGAGTTCTAAAATGTTGAGAGTAATGCTGGACTCATAACAAGTATGTTGATTGCTTTGCCCATGTTTGTATTCATTACTACTCATTTTAGGGTAAAAAGTGTGCATGCAGTATTTGCTGTAAATATATGGTTAAAATTAATAATTTGATATAATTAAAATTGTTATATTCTGCATTTATGTGCATTTATTTCTAAAAATTACAAAAGATGGGAAAATTAGGTGCATGATGAAATGTTAATGTTCATTGTCAGAACAAAGCTTTGTTTATGTTGTAATGAGCTGATGAAGTAACTGCCTCTGTGATATAACATTTAATATGTCTTTGATCACTACAGGCATGCCTAATAATTTCAGTGACCTATGGTTCTAAAAAGACATCTGAGTTCATCTTAGAAAGTATATGTCAGGCATTTAAACTACAATCATGTTTATTTCAATATTAACAGCTGTGGAAGACACTGATGCATATGAATTTAAAATGCTAAAACTGACTTATTTTTCTCTATACAGTTGTGATACTGGTGTGGTGCCATTTCATTTCACTTGAGCCTTGTTTTGGATTTTAGAATGCAAAGTGACTAACTACTTCTAGAAATCTGAATCAAAGCCCTGCTTGCTTTGTAACAACGGCTACCCTGTAGTTACCTTAAAAACTAATGCTGAAAGGCTAAAAATATTGAATCTGTTTGTTAGACATGCAGCTTCAGTGAGTCCTGGAGTTCCCTTTTAAATCCCTGTGTAAATCTTTTTCTAATGAAAGCTTTAAGAGTATATATAAAACATTTGCATACTACTATAAGAAACTACTTTAAGAAGTTATTATTTTCAAAAGTTTAGTCAGTAGTCTCATGCATACATGCATAAAATAATCTGCTCAAAA